>NW_027507718.1:335605997-335890997 GCF_037356315.1 Lithobates pipiens
CACAACCAGTTGAGGCATACAAAGTCCAGTGCGTCTTGCATACAGTCAAGCATGGTGGTGGGAGTATCATGGTCTGGGCTGCATGAGTGCTGCCAGCACTGGGGAGCTACAGTTCATTGAGGGAACCATGAATGCCTATATGTATTAGGTCATACTGAAGCAGAGCAGGAACCCCCTCCCTTCCAAGACTGGGCCTCAGGGCAGTATTCCAACATAATGACCCCAAGCACACCTCCAAGATGACCACTGCCTTTATAAAGCTGAGTGTAAAGGTAATGGACTGGCCAAGCATGTCTACAGACCTAAACCCTATTGAGCATCTGTAGGATGTTCTCAAATGGAAGGTGGAGGAGCGCAAGGTCTGTAACATCCACCAGCTGCATGATGACGTCATGGAGGAGTGGAAGAGGACTCCAGTGGCAACCTGTGAAGCTCTGGTGAACTCCGTGCCCAAGAGGGATAAGGCAGTGCTGGAAAATAATGGTGGTCACACAAAATATTGACCCCTTTGGACCCAATTTGGACATTTTTTCACTTAGGGGTGTATTCACTTTTGTTGCCAGCGATTTAGACATTAATAGCTGTGTGTTGAGTTATTTTGAGGGGACAGCAAATTTACACTGTTATACAAGCTGTACACTCACTACTTTACATTGCAGCAAAGTGTCATTTGTTTAGTGTTGTCACATGAAAAGATATAATAAAATATTTACAAAAATGTGAGGGGGGTGTACTCACTTTTGTGAGATACTGTATATATAAAAAATATAACAATTAGCTATGGTTCTGATCATCTGTTCAAAACTTGTATTAATCGCTTAAAATAGGTTTGTATGAATGGGAAATGTGTAAATGGATTGGAGCGTTTGCAATAGATGATGATTTTTACTTAAGATGTTTTTCTGGTACCCTAGGCATTTTAATAATCAAATTTTGTTGCTTATTGACCTGGATAGATTTCAGTAGAATGAGGAAGAAAGGTGGTGTGCCCAGAATATTGAGTGGTGTCTGAAGCAGTATGTGCTTCATCTTTCAACCTCCCATGTTCTGCAGTTCTCATTAAACCATCTGCGTTCTGGAGCTTCTAACATCACACTGACGTTATAGCTCAGTACTCAGGCACTTATAACAGTATGCTTCATTTTAATTGTGGATTATATCAAATAAGTACATATTTGAGAGCAAAAAATCTAAAGACATCTAATAAGATGCATTAATTAATAATTGTTTACACTGTTTGGTATAAACAGCCATACTCTATAGCAAACCGTGAGGAACAGTGCAACTCTTGGTCAGTTCAGCACTTGACTGCACTTGTAGGCAGCTGGTGTCTGATGGGGAGGGCTTGCCAACAACAATGCCAATAGGGCAACTACTCCCCCTGGCTTTTCTGTTGCAAATGTATCAATATCCTTATACCCTTGTTAAAATAACTTCCCATTTAATGGGCTATAACAAAGGATTATGTAGTAGTTTATGAATTATAAATATAAATAGATGTGTTTGGTTCTCTCTTACAGAAAGTGGAAGTCCTGAGTCCCGGGTGAATGCAATTCACTTCTTAGTTTACCAGCTTCCTGAAAAAAATCGAGAAATGTTGGACCTTCTCATCAAGCACTTGGCTTAGTATGTAACATCACTGTTATCTCTGCCTTAATATTGTGAACATAAATTAGAATGCTAATCAATCCATCCTGATTTTAGAGATCATCACAAGATCAGCACAAGTTTTGTTGCTTTAAGCTTAAATCCGTTGTATACTGTGTTTTTTATTTTGTTTGTTTTTTTACTTTTACCTACATGTAAGCCTATAATAAGGCTTACCTGTAGGTAAAAAAATATCTCCCAAACCTGTATGGTTTAGGTGATATTCCCCTCGCAATTCACCGTTGACTGCAGCGGCGCATGTGCACAGGGGACTTTCAGCTGGAAGCCTGGCAGACGGCGGACTTGACGCACGGGAGTGACGATATCGCGGCTCCGGCCACTCACAGCGCCGGAACCGCAATACCCGGAAGACACGCTGGGACCATGTCAGCTCCCTCGGCGTGGATCATCGGAGATATTGGGGCCTCGTTCTAAGGTAAGTATTTCAGAATCAGCTAGTATGCAGGTCATAAAAAAAAAATTTCAGTGGGTTTACTTTTGCTTTAAATGCGCTCAACAAGCAAAATCCCATTCATTTCAATGGTCCCTGTTCACATTTGGGGGGGGGGGGAATGAACTGGATTTTGTTTGTTGATTGTCCTCAGGCTTCGAGCTGCAAAACATTTATGTGAATGTAGCCTTAAACATAGAACAAAAGAGCACCCAGATCTGGCACACCATAAAAATGCATAGGGCAGTTGTATACAGCCTTGGTGAGGAGGGAGAAATGCAGTACCCTGGCCAAGCAAATCTGAACACAATCCAATTCTCTTCGTCCTTGTAGCAGCTGGACCAGGGAGAAGGTATTGTGCGCACCATTTTACTAGATGACACCTTTTGGGAGTGGGTCCCTCCTTTCTCAAGCCTGCTAAAGTGTGTTTTATGCTGCACTAGATTATTTTTTTTATACTTTACATATATAATTTGAGTTTTACATTTGCAGGTCACAGCATCTGTTATATTTCACCCCTTTCTGCCTAAGGGTAAAACTAAAACACAAAATAAATTCTGCTGCTCCTGATAATCGCAGTGATGCCACCATATGTATATGTTGTATGTACCCCTGTTAGAGCCCAGAAACAATAATGCACATTTTTGCTTTTTTTTTTTATCCTACCTAAAACACACCGATACTGATACTAATTTTAAAAATGCTTTTAAAAAAAAAAAAAAGATACAATGTATCTTTCCTCTCCATTCACAGGGAGAAACACAGGGACGGGCTTCACAGTTATTGATACCCTCCGATTGGCTATCACAGTTATCACAATGATCAGATGACCCAGAAATCGGAGGTTTCGGCACCCTATTGTTAGTATTGGACTCCCCGCTCCCGGTGAGCCCCCGGTCTCTGTGCTAGCAGTGTGCTGTGCACTCCCAGCACAAAGGCAGATACTCATTTATGCGGCCCCACGGAAAAAGCCCAGTCCAGTGAGGCCGCATATATGCATGCTGTCAGCGTGAAGGGAATAACGTCTGATTAATATTAGTATTGTATAATACTTTTAGGTTATTGCATTTATCTAATTTAAGCGTATTTTGTCTGTTTCATTCTGCTTACAAGAAGTTTCTACATTTCTTCCTCCACCCTACATGAGTCAAACTTATGATTCACATTGCTTATTAAGCAGACCTAATTGACAAAGCTGGTGCCCAGTGGCTTAGTGTTAATAGTAGATTTATGTATGTATATCTCTGACGTAATATCCTTTTTTTTTTTTTTTTAAGTGTCTCCAGCCATGCCAAGAAGAATTTGATGACTGTAGCTAATCTGGGAGTGGTGTTTGGCCCAACATTAATGAGACCTCAAGAAGAAACTGTAGCAGGCATCATGGACTTGAAGTTTCAAAACATTGTTGTTGAAATACTTATTGAAAATCATGAAAAGGTATTTACCCAACCTTTCTTGGCTGCTTTAACTTCTTTCAACAAATTTGGGATCGTTTTAATATCTAGTAGTCACACATATATGTAGAGTAGAGCTGTTCCTAAAAATTACAGTTGATAATTGAATGGTTGCTAACAGGGTTCCTTATAGCAACAGTGAGCTTCCAGCTTTCATGTTAAAGCTCACCACACATGTTACAATCTGACCATAAGGTCTTCATATTACAAAATTGAATACATTTAGAGCTAGTTGTGCAAAGAGTGTACAGTTAGATTGTTGCATGGTTGGTGAGCCTAAAGGAGTAGTACAGCCAAAGCTTGTTTGGCTGTGCTACTCCTATGGATCACAGGATTGCAGTTCGTTCTGCACTCCTGCAACCTGTTTTCAGCAGACGTGCCTCGGCCGCAACCTGGCTCAGCCTCTCAGCAAGCCACCGAGAGCCTGAGCTGGCCACTCCCATCCCTCCACAGCTCAGCGCTCCAGTGACCGGGGGGGGGGGGTCACAGAGGAGAGAGCGGTGACCAGCAGTCACCGGGTCTCTACTCACAGTGCTGTGAGAACCGAGCAATTGGTGGTGTTCCATCATTCGGTTCCCAGTGTTGGTGTCCACAGGGGACAGATGCTGATTCGATTCAATGCTGCATCTATCTAGGTAAGTATATTTCTAGAAAAAAATGCCATACATCTTTTAAATTCCATACCCTTTTTCATTGCTCTGTACATTACTGCTAGTCTTGCTTTCTAACGTGTTGGCTACACTGCATGACTGAGTATAAACTTAAAAATTAATTGTTTCTGGTTATATGTTCTGTTTCTATAGCTAGAAGCAAAGTTAATGTATGGGGACATCTGTGATCTGTCATACCTCATGCCCCACAGCCTCACACTGTCTCCTTTTTGCCAGTTGTTTTTGATATAACCGTTTTAAGACTCCTCTACTATATGCTCTTTGCTGCTATCAGAAAATGGTTGTATATCTCTAAGTACCAGTGGCCAGGGTGTGGGGTTTGAGGATTTAGAAATATCAAGAGAGAAGTGGATCGCATAGCATTTAAATAAAGGTAAATTGAGTGAACATTCGGACTTTAACGTAGTTGCAGTCTCTCCCTGTAGCATTAGCCATCATTGATTTATTTAACTTGTTGATTAGAGTTGCTGTATAGCAATGTACATAAAATGGAAACTTTTCATCTGTATTCTTGTAGCAGAAATCTTTTTGTCTTTCTATTTATGTGATGTGTTCATAGCACAGAAGTCAGATGAGGTGACACCAGAATGAAGCAAGAGCCGGGAAGGCAGTTTTCATTGTTAGGATGAATATACTCTACATTTTGGCAATCACCCAGGGCTGACAGACTAGACAAGTGTCTTATTGTCAGTATGGATCAGTGGAATGTGATTGCCTATACAACACCTTTCAACCAAAGATTTCTGATGGGCTGGATAGAGCTGAAAGTTATTTATGACAAATCCGGGTGTCTGCTTGGACAAGTAAAAGTTAAAGGAAAACTATACTGGTTTTAGGTTGTTGTTTTTTTGTTTGTTTTTTTGTTTTGTTTTTTGTTTTTTTTAAATTGCTGTTTTTTATACCTGGTTTTATATATCTAGATGTCAATCAATCTTTTATCTATCTATGTACAGTGCCTTGCAAAAGTATTCACCCCCTTGGCATTTTTCGTGTTTTGTTGCCTCACAACCTGGAATTAACATGGATTGTTTGAGGATTTTGCATCGTTTAATTTACACAACATGCCCACAACTTTGAAGATTTTTTTTTTTATTATGAAGCAAACAAATAGGACAAAATAACAGAAAAAGTCAATGTGCATAACTATTCACCCCCCTAAAGTCAATACTTTGTAGAGACACCTTTTTGTGGCTATCACAGCTCTAAGTTGCTTTGGATAAGTCTCTATGAGCTTGCTACATCTTACCACTTGGATTTTTACCCATTCCACCTCGCAAAACTGCTCCAGCTCCTTCAAGTTGGATGGTTTGCGCTTGTGAACAGCAATCTTTTTAAGTCTGACCACAGATTTTCTATTGAATTGAGGTCTGGGCTTTGACTAGGCCATTCAAACACATTTACATGTTTCCCCTTAAAACACCAACGTGTTGCATTAACAGTGGGTTTGGGGTCATTGTCCCGCTGGAAGGTGAACCTCCGTCCTAGCCTCAAATCACACACAAAGTGGTAAAGGTTTTACTCAAGAATAGCCCTGTATTTAGCACCATCTATCTTCCCCTCAACTCTGACCAGTTTCCCAGTCTCGACTGCTGAAAAACATCCCCACAGCATGATTCTGTCACCACCACGTTTTACTATGGGGATGGTGTCCTTTGGGTTATGTGATGTGTTGGACTTGGGCCAGACAGCGTTTTCTTTGATGGCCAAAAAGTTAAATTTTAGTCTCATCCGACCAGAGCACGTTCCTCCATATATTTTAGGAGTCTCCCACATGCCTTTTCGCAAACTCAAAACCTGCCATTTAGTTTTTTCTGAAAGTAATGGCTTTCTTCTGGCCACTCTGCCATAAAACCCAACTCTATGGAGCGTATGGCTTATTGTCATCATATGTACAGATACTCCAGTCTCTGCTGTGGAGCTCTGCAGCTCCTCCAGGGTTACCTTGGGTCTCTGTGTTGCCTCTCTGATTAATGCCCTCCTTGCCTGGTCCGTGTATTTTGGTGTGTGGTTGTCTCTTGGCAGGTTTGCCATGTTCTTTCCATTTGGTTATGATAGATTTGATGGTGCGCCTAGGGATCATCAAAGATTTAGATATTTTTTGATAACCTAACCCTGATTTGCACTTCTCAACAACATTGTCCCTTACTTGTTTGGAGAGTTCCTTGGTCCTCATGGCAGTATTTGGTTAGTGGTGCCTCTTGCTTAGGTGTTGCAGCCTCATATGTTATGACATATTATGTGACACTTAGATTGGGCTTCATAATAAAGGGGGTGAATACATACGCACATGCCAATTATCCGTTTTTTATTTCATGACACTGCAATCATCATGCTTGACTGTAGGCAAGACACACTTGGCTTTGTACTCCTCACCTTGTTGCAGCCACACACGCTTGACACCATCTGAACCAAATACGTTTATCTTGGTCTCTTTAGACCACAGGACATGGTTCCAGTAATCCATGTCCTTAGTCGCCTTGTCTTCTGCAAAATTTTTGTGGGCTTTCAGGTGCATCATCTTTAGAAGAGGCTTCCTTCTGAAATGACAGTCATGCAGACCAATTTGATGCAGTGCGTGAGACGTATGATCTGAACACTGTCCGCCTGACCCGCCACCCCTTCAATCTCTGCAGCAATGCTGGCAGCACTCATGCATCGATTTCCCAAAGACAGCCTCTGGATATGCCACTGAGCATGTGCACTCAACTTCTTTGCTCGACCATGGCGAGGCCTGTTCTGAGTGGAACCTGTCCCGTTAATACGCTGTATGGTCTTGGCCACTATGCTGTAGCTCAGTTTCAGGTTCTTGGCAGTCTTCTTATAGCCTAAGCCATCTTCTTGTGGAGCAACAATTTTTTTTCAGATCCTCAGTTTTTTGGCATGAGAGGCCATGTTGCTTCACTACTTTACATTGTAGCAAAGTGTAATTTATTCAGTGTTGTCACATGAAAAGATATATAATGAAATATTTACAAAAATGTGAGGGGGTGTGAGATACTGTATATGAGATCAATTCGGGGAATATTTGATTTAGCCATTTTCATATGGCAGAAAACTAATATTAGTGTTTTATTAGTATTATTAGATATTTGTTGTGTTTGAGATTAGGAGTCTTGTTAAATGTAGTTTTTGTCATTTCTTTATTTTCCTCGTATATTTGAGTTATTTTGCATATTATGTTTTTGGTGGGTTTTTTTCCTGTACCTTATTAGTATTGTAAATGTATTACCATGTATTGTTTTGTAAAATGCCTTGTATTTTTTTAAGAAGTTTGCAGAAAAAAATAAATAAAAGCTAAAGTTTTTAATCTGCTTATATTTTGCCTTACCCCGTCCCCACAAATTAACATGGTAATGGCATTGTAAAACAAACCTCTTCTGTATTCACAAAATGCCATATTGTATACCCAGTCACATCATCACTAATACTCTGTGCTTATCTACACAAATTAGGCTTATAATGGCTGATGGGCAGGGCTTGCATTGAGCTGTATATAGCTTCCGCAATTAAAAGAACTGCAGTCCAAAGAATGAAAGGGGCATACCAGGGACAGATGAGCTGGTGAGATGATACTGGATGTCCAAATTAGATGGGCTTTATCTGACTTGCGGCAGCATCTAATACACACTGTGAGATCAGAGTAAGCAGTTTCAATACTGGAGAGGGGCCTATATTAGGCTGGGTTCTTGTGTTTTTCCACATATGTTTTTCCACATCCAATTTGCATGACATGCAAGTGTGACCAGGTCTGAATGGAACCGGTCCGGGGCAGCCCCGGAGCGGATTGCAAAAGGGTCCTTTGTGTGCTTGGGCAAAAATTCAGATCTGAATTGCACTTGAACAGGTGAACAGGCACACACTGGACCCTGTGGCCGCACATACACTATTTACAAAAGTACTGGGACACTTGCCGTTACATAGGCATGAACTTTGGAATCCCAGTCTTAGTCCGTAGGGTTCAATATTGAGTTGGCCCACCCTTTGCAGCTATAGGGGAGAGTTTAGGAGTGTGTCTATGGGAATGTTTGACCATTCTTCCAGAACCTTGCTTTGTGCACTGATGCACAGTCATGTTGGAACAGGAAGGGGCCATCCCCAAACTGCTCCCACAAAGTTGGGAGCATAAAATTATTCAAGATGTCTCGGTATGCTGATGCCTTAAGAGTTCCCTTCACTGGAACTAAGGGGCCAATCCCAACCACTGAAAAACAACCCCACACCATAATCCCCCTCCACCAAATGATTTGAACCAGTCCAGAAAGCAAGGTCCATGAAGACATGGATGAGCGTGTTTGGGGTGGAAGAACTTGACTGGCCTGCACAGAGTCCTGACCTCAACCCATTAAGAACACCTTTAAGATGAATTGGAGCAGACTGTGGGCCAGGCCTTCTAGAAGAGTGGTCAAATAGTCCCATAGACACACTCCTAAACCTTGTGGACAGCCTTCCCAGAAGAGTTAAAGCTGCAAAGGGTGGGTCAAGTCAATATTGAACCCTACGGACTACATAAACACTATCAGCTTTTCTGCTGATTTTTTTTCCTTCAGATTTACCAAAATCATATAATATGAGGTCAAACCTTAGGAGCTTCAATGCGTATGCAATCAGGCAGGCCCTTGCACTACATGGTTTTGGTAAATCTGAAGAAAAAAAAACGGCAGAAAATCTGATAGTGTGTATGGGGCTTAAGACTGGGATGTCATTAAAGTTCATGTGTATCGGAATGGCAAAATGAAGCAATTCCAAGAATTAAGGAATCAGTTTCTAATTCCGAAAAAGTCCTTTTTTAGATAGTTGCAGATTAGGCATGCCCTGGAAAAGCAGTTTGAGGGGGCAGCAATAGTATGGAGTGAGATG
Organism: Lithobates pipiens; assembly: GCF_037356315.1. Lineage (NCBI taxonomy): Eukaryota > Metazoa > Chordata > Amphibia > Anura > Ranidae > Lithobates > Lithobates pipiens. Next base: position 335,615,078 of record NW_027507718.1, read on the forward strand.
CCAGTAATTAAGGATCTACTCCGAGCAGAATCGGGAAAAGGATTAATATCTAAAGTGTATGTAGAGTTGTGTAAGGAATACCAGGGGAAAAAATGGGGTCAAATAAATAGGAAAAAATGGGAGACGGATGTGGGTAACATTTTGGAAGATCAATGGGAGAGGATTCTTGAGGTGGCACCTTGGGTGTCCATTTTCCCATCTCAAAAGTTCTCACATTTACTCTTATTGTATAGAGCATATTATACCCCTAAGAGGATGGCCCAGTTTGGCAGAAGGAGTGATGCAGCCTGTCCTAGATGTGGAAGGATAGAAGGAGACATGATCCACATGTTCTGGAGATGTCCTAAGTTACATCGGTACTGGAGGGAGGTGGTGAGGATAGTTAGTCATGTCTTTGAGACAGTAGTAGAAATAGAACCGGTGGGATGTGTACTGGGATGGATCAAGGGGAGTAGTGAACCTAAAGATGGTAACCTAGCAAAATTAAGGTGTTTTTTTCAAGCTAGAAAACTTATAGCCCAGAAATGGCAATCCTCTACACCTCCAACGAGTGGAGAGTGGGTGCAAAATATGAACAGAGTTATCCTTAAAGAAAGAGTAGCATATATAAGACAAGGATGTATTAAAAAATTTGACAGGATATGGAAGGTATGGTGGGAGAAAATGAATGATGGTACTTTTTAATAAGAAGGAAGTATGAGTGGGTGCGTATAAGTGGGGAGGTGACGAATGTAGGAAATGGAAGGGTGGGATGGGGATATGTAAAAATGGTACTGTGTCCCTACCTTTTTTTTTTTATGGAAAGGTTGTTTGTGATGAAAAAGAAATGAATAAAGATATAAAGCTTAAAAAAAGTTTGTGTGTACAGGCAGTGTCCCAATACTTTTGGTATTAGATTGTATGTGAACCAAGCCTAACTGTGCTAGACTGAAGGGAAGGCTGACAGTTCAAATTAAGCAGTTTGCCAACATTTTTACTTTAGCTGATGAAAATTTGTCCTAAAAAACTGAATTAAAGATTTATTACAGCAAATTAATGAATTTTTGAATTGGGAAGACCTACAGAATCATGCACTTTCAAGACAGACATATTAGATTTTAGAGTAATTTTAAAAAGTACCCAGGGACTAGTATCATTCAATGCATTCACATTATTTGAGCAACAGAAGCACAGCTATTAACATTTTAAAATATTATTAATCTATTAGTTCTTGTTGGTTGTAGGTGTTTGAATATTGCTAACTCTCTGTTTAACATCTTAATTGTTGTGATGAGGTTTGATTTAATAATTTAGAAACTAAAATGGAATGAGTTATGCTCTTTCTTTTTTTGAGTAGTCAGCTCAGACGTCTTGCATCCAGAGCATTACTCATAAGAGGGCAGTGTAGTTCTACTAGGAAGAACCAGAATCTTAAGCAGACATTTTCATCAGAGAAATAAAAGCTTAGCAGGCAAATTCTTATAACCAAAGTGATAAATATTTTGAATTTATGGTATCCTAGCAGTGAGACACAACAGGATATGTGCTGCTAAATGGGAACTTTTATGATTTGCAAACCCTTAGAGACATATTTATAAAGCAGTCAATGTGACTTTCACCAAGCATTCACTGGTGGTGAATCAATCACTGTCAATTAAACAGGCACCAGAAAGATTCATCTGCAGTGAATGTTTGTTCAAAGTCAAATTCGCTGTTTTATAAATGGGCTCCTTTGTTTGAAATGGTGTTAGCCTACTGTACAAGCTCCTTCAGCTATCTTTCAAAAAGGCTGCCTATTTGAACTGAGAAGCCGCTAAAGGAGCACGCACGGAAGGCTGACAGTGCCGCCAGCAATTTGAGTCAGTGGCTTAGCATCATTGTCCTACAACAGGAAGTGCTTTCATTGGCAGGATATACATACGTATGCCTTCTGAAACCAGTACAAGTATTTTTGTGTGAACATTTTTTTTTTTTTTTATGAAGCTTTATTTAATTTTTTCCTCACATCCATGTGTGTTGTGCTGAGTCCTGCTTCTTTACTTCATGCTGCACAGCAGATATTCCTTCTTGTACACTGTTTTTCTATCTGCTATGTACATTGTACTTTGAGCATCGTGGGCTGATGCTGTAGAGCAGCCTTTTTCAAGCAGGGCACCCAGGGTGCCTACAGGGTTCTTCAGGGGTGCCTTGGCAAAATGCATAACATTGCTCAAAAATTGTGTTCAAGCCAGTGGGTGGAACAAGCCTGCTTTTACAAAAGTGGATAGTTGGGGGGGGGGGGGGGAGGGGATTATTACGGTGCCAAAACAATCAAAAGGATAGCAATTATTCTATATACAATTTATTATAACATTTAAACAAAAAATTCACACTACAAATAGATACAAATAATTAAAATTCGGGGAGCACAGAAGATATTATGTATGGCCCAAATAGTGATGGCTTTGATGTGCTGCTGGGTCAAATCTTCCCTACATGTTTCACCATTACAATGGCTTCCTCAGGGGAAATAGGACTTGACCAGTGATATAAAAAGAGAAGCTACAAAATATAAAGGAAGAAAGAAAAAACAGAAATATAAATACAAAAATGTAATAGATTTGGGGTTACGTGTTGCATGGCTTTTATAGGTAAAATATATTTCATGAACCCAGTCAAGAGATTCCCAGACCACCCTCCCTAGATGGTATATCAACGTCAAATCCAAAGGAGTGCATACATACCCCAAATTCTACCCAAGCATGGGGCGGGCAAAGCGCACGCCCAATGGGTGACGCCTCAAATAATAACCACCTTGATGTGACTGCAGGGGGCAAAGGGCAACCAATAAAACAAAAAAATATATATATATGTATACTTATTAGATTCGGGGTAATAGGCAAATAAGCCCAAAATAAATTATCCCAAAAAAGCATAAACAGGAGCCAACATGGCCTCCATACATACCCAATCAAAGAGACAAATAATTTCAAATGCAGGGGCACTAAAGAGGCAAGAAACCGAATGTACAGATAGATTGAGTTGTATCCATAAACGCTAATTGGATATATAGTGGCTAAAATAAAGTAACAATTAGGAAACTTGCTATCAAAAAAAAAAAAGGAGAAAGGGGAAAGAGAATTACATAATGTATCCAACAACCAATCTGATGCTTACCTCTTTACTACTAGCATATAGACCAGTACTGTTAAATAAACCAGAATCACCCCAGCGCAGAGTGCCTGAGCTTGTGAGCAGCCAATTGGAGAATATCCACTAGATGGAAATCCCTAAGGCTCCTTTCACAATGGGTCGGTTTTCAGGCACTACGCCTGAAAAAAACGGCCCCTTTCACACTGGAGTGGTGCGCTAGCAGGACGGTGAAAAAAAGTCCTGCTAGCCGCATCTTTGGAGCAGTGAAAGGAGCAGTGTATTCACCGCTCCTACCCATTGAAATCAATGGGGCAGCATGGCTATACCGCCGGCAACGTTTTTTAACCCTTTTATTGTTTTAACCCCTGCTAGCGGGCGTAGACCGCCGCAAAAACAACGGTAAAGCGCTGCTAAAAATAGCGGGGCTTTACCGCCGACGCCCGCACCGCCCCAGTGTGAAAGGGGCCTAAAGGATACAAAGATAGAGAAAGGAGACCACATAAAATCAATCCGGACCATAAGGGAAAGTGTGGAGCAGACCCCTCCTTAGGTACCTTGATACAACCATACATGCGAATCGGCGCCCCCGTCGAACAAGCAAAATGTGTCTGGTTCAAGTGCCATTTATACCCCCCACTCGATCGGCGTGCTTGCGTCACCACCGAGCAAGAGCGGACGAAAGACTGCCACTGCGCATGCGTTGCATAGCACCATGGGTATTGTAGGCTCATGTTGTGGATCGGGCGCATGTGCAGTGGCCGTCTTTCGTCCGGGGCGCTGATTCGTATGTATGGTTGTATAAAGGTTAGTACGCGGTTATGGAGGGGTCTGCTCCACACTTCTCCTTATGGTCCGGTTTGATTTTATGCGGTCTCCTTTCTCTATCTTTGTATCCTTTAGAGATTTCCATCTAGTGGATATTCTCCAATTGGCTGCTTACAAGCTCAGGCACTCTCTGCGCTGGGGCGATTCTGGTTTATATAACCCAGTACTGGTCTATATGCTAGTAGTAAAGAGGTAAGCATCAGATTGGTTGTTGGATACATTATGTAATTCGCTTTCCCCTTTCTCTTTTTTTTATTTATTTTTTTAAGGCAAGTTTCCTAATTGTTACTTTTATTTTAGCCACTATATATCCAATTCGAGTTTTTGTCTACAACTCAATCTATCTGTACATTCGGTTTCTTGCCTCTTCAGCGCCCCTGCATTTGAAATGATTTGTCTCTTTGATTGGGTATGTATGGAGGCCATGTTGGCTGCTGTTTTTTGGGATCATTTATTTTGGGCTTATTTGCCTATTACCCCAAATCTAATAAATATAATATATATAATTTTTTGTTTTACTGGTTGCCCTTTGCCTCCTGCAGTCACATCAAGGGGGTTATTATTTGAGGCGCCACCCATTGGGCGTACGCTTTGCCCGCCCCAAGCTGGGGTAGAATTTGGGGTATGTATGCACTTCTTTGGATTTGACGTTGATATACCATCTATGGTGGGTGGTCTGGGAATCTCTTGACTGGGTTCATCAGATCTATTTTACCTATAGAAACCATGCAACACGTAACCCCAAATATATTACATTTTTGTATTTATATTTCTGTTTTTTCTTCCTTTATATTTTGTAGCTTCTCTTTTTATATCACTGGTCAAGTCCTATTTCCCCTGAGGAAGCCATTGTAATGGTGAAACATGTAGGGAAGAATTGACCCAGCAGCACATCAAGGCCATCACTATTCAGGCCCTACATAATATCTTCTGTGCTCCCTGAATTTTAATTGATTATTTGTAGTGTGGATTTTTTGTTTAAATTATGTTGTAATAAAATTTATATAGAACAATTGCTATCCTTTTGATTGTTTTAGCACCGTAATAATCCCCTTTTTCCCAACTATTCACTTATCTAAAACGGACCCCACTGCCATTTTCTCCAATTTTTCTAAGCCTGCTTTTAGTTACACAAAGCCACAGGTCTTTATTGTACACCATTACCACCTTCTAGCCACCAGTGTCCTAACAATCAATGACATCATCGGTTGATAAGAAGGATGTTGGGTGTAGTATCCTTGTTTGCACCACCCCTGCACCTCTCCATCAGCATTGGAGTCACATTAGCTTAGTTAGGCCTTGTTCACACCATGGTGCAGAGACATCAGTTTTTCTATATGCGTTCTGCAGGGGCAGCAAAAAACGATTGTTCTCTATGTGCCCTGTTCACACCACAACATGCAGATTTTTTCTGTGCAAGAATCTGCAACATTTTGTGCACTTTTCTGCATGTGAAAAACTGACGTGACAACAACATTGGTGTAAACAGGGCACATAACTGACACGCATGAAAACTGATGTGAAACTGGTGTACCTGTAAGTGAAATCTGCGCAGCTTTCCCATCCTTTTTCATGCGCGTATGGTGTGAAAGCTCAGGGAGAAGAGAAACATTGGTATACAAGTCAGTATCAGTGTGCAAAGGTATATTTGCTTTGGAAAAATAAATCCCCTCTACCAATGGGTGTCTTGCATGTATGAATGTTGCTACGTTATGTAAAACTATTCAGTTTTTACATTTTAGAATGGGGTGCCTCGAGCCGGTGCTGAAATTTAAAGGGTGCCTTGACTGAAAAAAGTTTTTTTTTTTTTTTTTTTTTGGGCAATTGTATAGGGAAAGGGGGGAAATAAGTGACCACTCAATTGGAATTACATTTTGTCATTCTAGAAAATGCATGTGATCAGATACGCATTTTTGGTTGTCCTGTAACATTTGCAATGTTTGAATTGAACGTTTTAGGTATACACATGTTTTTTATTTTTTTGCTTCAATCAGGTCTTTGTCTTCAGTTTTTGACAGAGTTTATGCGTGTTGCCAGCGGCCACAATGTCCGCTGGCGACCCGCGTTCGCTCCTGAGACACAGAATGGGGATCTGTCAATGTAAACAGACAGATCCTCATTCTGTCAGGGAGTAGAGAGAGATCTGCTGTTCCTAGTAATCAGGAACAGCAATCTCTCTATTTCCAGTCAGTACACTACCCCCACAGTTAAACACCTCCCTAGGACACGCTTAACCCCTTGATCGCCACCTAGTGTAAACCCCTTCCTTGCCAGTGACATTTATACAGCAATCAGTCGCTATTTTTATATGTATTTTGATCTGTCCAGTTTCCGATCTGTCTGCCGCAGTCCCACTAAAAATTGCAGATCACCGCCATTACTAGTAAAAAATAATAAAAGTGCCATAAATCTATCCCCTGTTTTGTAGACGCTATAACATTTGTGCAAACCAATCAATATACGCTTATTGCATTGTGTTCTACATGTTTTTTGGTAAAAAAAAAAAAAGGATACATACGGGCCTAAACTGATGAAGAAATTTATATAATGTATAACTATTCCTGCGCTAACGTGTGAAAAAGGGGGACTACAGATGAAACTGCTGCAAGTGCCAAATGTGGGTCAGACAGACCATACCCACAAACAATGAGAATGAATATGGGGGGGGGGGGGGGGGGTGTTGCTGCGCTGTTCTCAGTAAATACAAAAAAAAGGGTGCTAAAGGTTATAGTACAAATATAAATTAAATAAATCGATCATAAACATAAACGTGCAAAAAAAAAAATTACTAATAGCACCGTTATGTTAATGCTGGAACAGTCATATAATAGTCATATCAAAGTGCAGAGTGCCACAGATTGACTAAAAACATTGGGATATATATACTCTGTGTATAATAGTGCAAATAAGCCAATCAGTGCAAACAAACAAATAGCTTGTGCAAACTTGCAAACAAATACAAGCGATCACCGTGCAAAAAATGCAGGAATGTGCAAAATCCACAATATAAATATATCTCCATGCAAAGTGCAAGACGCCTGTGCAAAAATGCATATATCTTGTGCAAAATGCAAAAAAAAAACTCTGCAAAATACAGATAATCTGTGCAGAAAATACACTGAAAAGTCCAATAGTGCCAGCTCCAGTACACTAAAGTCGATCCAAACAAATCCACAATGTGAACAGTATAATCAGATTGTGAATAAAAGTCTATTACAATCTTTTCTTCTCAGTGTAGATAAACATTCCAATGTGTAAAGTTTAGTGCTGGAGGAATAGGTATCTCCTCTTCGTGTAAAGAACACACAAGTGAGAAGTGGCCGCTTACCTTGCGGTAATGAGGTAACCGCATGTAAGTAAACCCTGGTAATAATTCCTTCTTCTCTCTTGTATTCCTGGTCTAAAGTGGGTTCTATGTTTGTCTTTGTCCCTCAGTGGATACAGGAGTAATAAAAGAAAGGGGGTGCCGGATAGTGTAGTATTTTAAACAGTATGTAGTGTTAGCCAGTTCCTGACCGGCGCACATCTATGTACGTCAGCAGAATGGCACGGGCAGGCAAACTGGCGTACAGGTACGTCCAGTTGAATTTGCCGCCCTGCCATCGCGTGCGCACCGCCGGTATGCCGGTCGGGACCCCCATGAGTCTGGGGATACCCGCGATCGTCTCACGGGGAAGGAGAACGGGGAGATGCCGTTGTAAACAGCAACTCCCCGTTTTGCCTAGCAACAAGTGACACTGATCTCTGCTTCCTGTGATTGGAGCAGAAATCAGTGTTAACTAACACACAGCCCAGCCCCCCACAGTTAGTAACACGCCCCTAGGACACACTTCACTCCTACACTGCCACCCCTGGTTAACCCCTTCACTGCCAGTGTCATTTACACAGGAATCGGTGCATTTGTATAGCACTGATTGCTGTATAAATGACAATGGTCTCAAAAATTTGTCAAAAATGTCCAATGTGTCCGCCATAATGTCGCAGTCACAATAAAAATCGCTGATCGCTACCATTACTAGTAAAAAAATAAAATAATAAAAATGCCATAAAACTATCCTCTATTTTGTAAACGCTATAAATTTTGCGCAAACCAATCAATCGGCTTAAACTGAGGAAAAAAATGTTTTTTTTATATATTTTTGGGGGATATTTATGATAGCAAAAAGTAAAAAAAAAAATGTTTTTTTTTTTTTCAAAATTGGCGCTTTTTATTGTTTATAGCGCAAAAAATAAAAACCGCAGGGTTGATCAAATACCACTAAAAGAAAGCTCTATTTGTGGGAAAAAAAGGACGTCAATTTTGTTTGGGAGCCACGTCGCATGACCATGCAATTGTCAGTTAAGCAACGCAGTGCCGATTCGCAAAAAGTGGTCTGGTCATTTGCCTGCAAAATGGTCCGGTCTGAAAGTGGTTAATCAAACAATGGAGGTACTCACAAAACACATCCACTGATGATAGGGTGCAGCAGCACTGTGGGCTGAATCTGTAGTGCCCACAACACTGCTCTGTGCCCATTGCAGCACTCATCCATCCATGCTTGGCCAATCCCATCCATGCTCAGCCATTCTCGGCCATCCCTGATTCATGCTTATCCATGCCACTAGAGTGCCCGTCAGTGTCTCACAAAAGTGTAATTAGATAGTCAAATAAGATTTGAAATGTATGCCCCTAGAACACCTGATGGTGCTCCCTGCATGTTGGGCCTCTGTATGTGGCCAGGCATGTGGTATCGCTGTACTCAGGAAGAGTAGGGGAATCTATTTTGGGGTGTAATTTTTGGTATGTACGTTCTATGTGTTAGAAATATTGTATAAATGGACATTTTTGTGTAAAAAAAAGTGTTTTTTTCTTTTTCTTTCCACATTTTCCAAAAACTTGTAGAAAAAAATGACTTGTTCAAAAGACTCATGCCTCATAGATTATACATTTGGGTATTTTCCTTCCAAAATTGGATCATTTTTGGAGCATTTCCATTGTCCTGGTGCTCCAGGGCCTTCAAAAGTGCAAGAGGTGGTCAAGAAATATGTGCAATTTATGCTCCTAGAACGCTGATAGTGCTCCCTTCATGTTGGGCCACTGTATGTGGCCAGGCTGTGTAAAAGTTTCACGTGATATCTCCATACTCAGGAGTAGTAGAATGTTTTGGGTTGTAATTTGTGCTATGCATATGCTGTCTGTGAGAAATAACTTGCTAATATGACAATTTTGTGGAAAAAAAAAGAAAAAAAAATCTTGATTTTGCAAAGAATTGTGGGAAAAAATTACAACTTCAAAAAACTCAACAATGCCTCTTACTAAATACCTTGGAATGTCTGCTTTCCCTAAAGGGGTCATTTAGGGGGTATTTATACATCCCTGGCTTGTTAGGGTTGCAAGAAATTATATAGGCCGTCGGTACTTCTGGTGTGATACATTTTTTAGAGATTGGCACCATAGCTTGTGGACTCTTAACTTTCACACAGACCAAATAATATGCATTGATTTGGGTTATTTTGGTCAAAATGTATGTAGAAAAATTACTAATTTGCAGAAACAAAGAAATTTGAATTTTGTTTACAGAATTTTCGGTCTTTTTTTCTTCTAGCACAAAAAATAAAAAAACCAGCAGTTAGTGTTGCATGACTGACTAATTGTCATACAAAATGTGAGAGCACCGAAAGCTGAAAATTGATCTGGTTAGGAAGGGGGTTTCAGTGCCCAGTGGTTAAGGGGACACTTAAACCCTTAAGGGGTTAAATGTCATGCAACACTATACCCATATGAAATGGTTTTATCTTTTTTTTTTTTTTTTTTTACACATAAAGCTTTCTTTTGGTGGTATTTAACCACTTCCCACCCGGCCAATGCATATATACGGCCGGGTGGGAGCCGTCTACTCCTGATAGGACGTTCAGGAACGTCCTTCAGGAGTAGCGGGATCGCGTGCCCGCGCAGCGGCGCGATCCCGATGTGCTCGTGTCACCCGGACACGGCACATCTCAGATCGGCAGGAGGGCTCTGTGATTGGCCCTCCTGATCACATGACGGCCGCGTCCAATCACGGCCGTCATGTGATGTAAACAAACAGCCGGTTGCTAGGCAATCGGCTCTCCTCTCCTCACACGGAAGTCACCGCTGAGGAGAGGAGAGCAGAACGCTGCAGCCGGCTGATGATCAGTGAGTATGGGCTGCTTTTTACAGCTTTTTACTCACTGATCATCAGTGTAGTGTAAACACACAACACACCACACAGTACAAACACAGTCCCCACATATGTCCCCAAAACACACATGTCCCCAAAACATACATGTCCCCAAATAATAAAAACACATGTCCCTAATAATAAAAACATGTCCCCCACATATGTCCCACTAAAATCACATGTCCCAATGATTATCTGCACACATATGTACGTGATCACCTGCACACATATGTACATGATCATTTGCGTACATATGTCCGTGATCACACAAACCAATTATTATACACTTAACGGAATTTTTTTTACCAAAAACATGCAGCAGAATACATTTTGGCTTAAATTTATGACAAAATTTGATTTTATTGGATTTCTTTTCAAATAGAAAAAAGAAAATATTGTTTTTTTTCCAAATTTCCGCTTTTTTTGCGCTTATATCGCAAAAAAAAAAAAACGGAGTCGTGAATAAATAACACCAAAATAAAGCTCTATTTGTGCGAACAAAATGATAACAATTTCATTTGGGTACAGCGTAGCATGACCGCGCAATTGTCACTGAAAGCTCTAGAGCGATGAAAGCTGAAAATTGGGCTGGGAAGGAAGGGGGTGAAAGTGCCCTGTATTGAAGTGGTTAATCACCACTTGGGTTTTCTTTTTTGCTAAACAAACACATTTTTGAAAAAAAACTAAATTTGTCATATTTTGTTATAGGTTTGCAAACGGGTAATTTTTTTTTTCCTTCACTGGTGGGCACTGATTGGTGGCACTGGTGAGAAGGCACTGATGTTCCTCTAAGCCCTTGTACACACGGTCGCAAATTCCGACGGAATGTGTCCGATCAGACCGGATTGTCGGATAATCCAACTGTATGTGGTCTCCATCGGACTGTTTCTGTCGGAATATCTGACGGACCAAGTTTTCCAACTTGTCTATAAAATTTTCCAACAACATGCTCCGATCGGACATACTCCGATCATGTGTAGCCTACTCCGACGGACAAAGTGCCACTCATGCTCAGATCAAATTCCTAGACCAAAGCTATTGGCTACTAGCCTGAACGTAGTCCCGCCGTAATTAAATAACGTCATCGCGTTATGTACAATCGAATTTTGCGACAACTTTGTCCGACCGTGTGTATGCAACAGTTTCGGACAAAATCCAGCGGATTTGGTTGTCAGAATGTCCGACCGTGTGTACAAGGGCTAACAGAATACAGTTTAAGGCTTTCTTCTCTTCACGCTAACAGTGAGAGTACAAAAAAAAGCTGATAACCAGCTTCTGCTTACTTCGGTGACCAGCTGTCATTAGCTGACAGCTGCCCACGTGGTAAAGGGGTGTTGTTGGCCCATTACCCGATCTGCGATCAGCCAAGTCGCAAGAAATCTGTAGTCACATAGCACGCTACCCTCGCGCCCAGCATGCAAATGGGAGAACATCCATGTAAGCCCTCCTGGCAATGGCCACGCTGTAGCCATCTTTTGGCTATAGCGCGGACTCCAACTGGTTAAACGCTAAATGGCTGCTTTTGTGGAAATACAGTTCCTAGCATTGCTATCCAGTGTCTGTAGAACCACGAATAGTGACATACATCCTCTCTGTCAGAATCAGATAGCACAGCGGGGGAGATCCCTGCATCCACATCACTTGTGTATATGCAGAAATTGAGCACAAAGAAAAAAAAAACTGTGTGTACCAATCTTTAGCAATAGAGACAGACAAACAACAAAAAATAACTCGCTAAATGACATAAGTAAACAATAGGGTCTGAAGAAGAGCAGGCACACTGATTGTTTCACAGAAGCTGAAAATTTAAGATCGTTTTAAAGAGCTCAAAAGAGCAGAAATGTGAGTAGCCCTTGGCTAATATCATATGCATAGATCCACATCATAAATCACTAAGCGCACAATATTGCTAAAAATATATGCAGATAGGGAACATTGGCATTGTGTACTGTATTATGTCTTTATAAGGCTTTATTGCATATAGTGTGCTAATTACACCGATAACAATTTAGTTCTGTTGAAGTTGTCCATGGGTACAATTGTATGAATTGCATTTGATCATTATTTAGGTCTCCCAAGTGTTTAACCTTTCGCCGACCACTAGCAGTATTTACTGGCATGTGTCGACTAGCGGTATTTACTGGCATGTATTCACTAGCGGTATTTACTAGCATCTACTGCTGGTGGTCAGCAGCTCCAGATGCCAAAACTTACAGGTACTTCCTGGTCTAGAGGAGCGCATTCCCCCTGCTGACCTTTGCTATGTTTGGACATAGCACAAGTATGTTAGCAGGTTGCAGCTAATCAATTTGGCTGTTTACCTTTTGATCAGCTGTGGCCACTCATAGGACAGAGATCTGTGTGTTAGTAAACACAACTCACAGATCAGGCTGGATTTATCCCTGCTTTCAGTTACTGTTTAGCACTGGAAGCAAGGAGAAGGAGAGACTCCGCTAGATGATCTGGAAGTAAAAGCAGCACACATACTTTTATACACTTGTTAGGCACACATTTAACCCCTTGAGTGCCCTCTTGATCACTCCTGTCACCTAGCCAGTACAGTTTCAATGTACAGTATTATCACTGATCATTTTATTAGTATCACTAGCGACGTCAATGTCCCTCCCAGCCAGTGCCAGTGTCAGTGCCAGATTGCCCACCACACTCTGTCTCATAAGTCTCTAATCACCACCATTGTTAGTATAGTGTCTGTATGGATCAGTATTGTGATCACGATCAGAACTATGCTAGTGTCCCCAAAAGCACCGTTTGGTTTTACCGAAGACGTGTAGCAGAATACATTTTGGCCGACAATTGATGTATATATTTTATATAAAAAAAGTAGAAAATATAGTGTTTTTTTTGTTTGTTCAATGTTGCATGACCGAGTAATTGCCAGTTAAAGTAGTACAGTGCTGAATAACAAAAAAAGGCTTTGGTTATGAAAGTGGTAAAAGCTACCAAAGGTCAAGTGGTTAAGGCCTTTAGAAAAAAAAAAAAGTGCATGTGACATGTTCTGCTTTACACGTGATTCTTTGACTGTATACTTTAGAAGATTAAGGTCTCCTGTTGGTTGATAAAAAAATATATAAATAAATATATATATATATATATATATATATATATATATAATGTGTGTGTGTATGTATATGTGTATATGTGTGTATATATATATATATATATATATATATATATATATATAATATATATATTTTTTTTTTTTTTTTTTTTTTTTTACGTTCTTAGCAATGTAAACATGTTATGTACAATAATAAGTCTCCTTTCTCTGTGTCCTTGTATTTTAAGGTTATTACAGGTTACAAATGATTTCTGTTAGTCTTTGAAAGCACAAAGCCAAAAAGTACTAGTACTTTTTATACAGATAATTGAACTGTACAGTAGGACCTCCATTATTCATTGCATTATTACAACTTGAAACAAATGTTATTTCCTTTTTCTGGCGCGTTCTATATATTTAACCTTAACTGACATCTTGGAATTACACTGCTCAATGCTATAAAACATGACATAACTGAGTATGGAACATAACATATTCATGTCATGACGTATGTACTAGTGGGATCACTACTCACTACCATATTCACTGCTTTTCCTAAAGTGTATGATCAGCCATTACCCAAATGTAGAATTACTTTTCCTTCCACCTTTATTTGAGCAGGGCCCTCGTATCCCTCCTGTATGGAATTGTAACTGTACTGTCTCCCCCCCCATGTTGTAAAGTGCTGCCCAAACTGTTGGCGCTATATAAATCCTGAAGAATAATAATAATATTCATGTAGGCAGAAACCGCTTTTATTACTCTGTGACATCATTGTCAGGCTTGTAAAAGTCTTGCAGGGGTAGTTTTTGTAAGGTTCATTCCTTGCTGTGTGTGGGCAGGCTTTTTACAGCCAAAGCAACAGTAAATGTTTGGGGGGAAAAAATTAGAGTATTCCTCTGATGTAAACAGAATGTATAGTGCTGTATAAATCATCAACACTATTTAAAATGTAATTTATGTACATGTGGAAAGGGACAGAGATGGGAGACAAATAGCTGACCTTCTGTAGTCCAGCAAGAAAGGCTAACGCCAGTCAAACATGACGTTATGAGCTCACTGGATTTCTTGCTGATCAACAGATATTTTCTGTACTTGTGCAGCATTTTAAAGAGCCAAAACATGGGTTAAAGTGCATGTATTAGAGAAATGTACTGATTGTGGTTTTTGCCCTTTGATAGTTATCATCTCTTTAGGCCTATTTCACAAAGGCTTCAGATTTTAAAGTTTAGAGCAATAGTTACAGAAATCATTTACCAAGTTTTAAGCAACATTAGACACAATTTTGTTAGGCAAGCTTTTAGGTATGCTCAAAGCTTGCCGAAAACGTCTTTAAATTGACTGCCAGCACTCATCTTCTAGGGAATGTACAGTGGAACATTATTGTTAATATTATAATACAGGATTTATATAGTGCAAACAGTTTGTGCAATGCTTTAGAATATAAAAGGAGTCAGTACAGTTACAATACAATTCAAGAGGGTAAGGAGGCCCCTGTTTGTGAGATCTTACATACTTAAAAGGGAGGGGCATGGGATACAAAAGGTAATAACTTTGGGTTTAAGTTAAAGTGGCTGTAAACCTCTGACATGAAATGTGGACTAAACATATCACTCTATAGCAGGGATATGCAATTAGTGGAACCTACAGCTGTTGCAGAGGTCCCAGACTGACAGCCACAAGTATGACACCCAAAGGCAGAGATATGATGGGACTTGTAGTTTTTGCCACAGTTTGAGGTCCGCTTGGTAGTGCATATCTCTTCTGTAGTGTGTTGTGCTTGTTTCAATCCAGGGCACTAGGTGTAATTTCTCTCTGCTGCCTCATTTCTCTACTATCTGTATGAGTCACTTCTGCCAAGTTTTCCCTGACACCAAGAGATAAAAATGTAGTGGAAGAGAGCTCCAGCACACTGCCTGTGATTGACAGCCTCAGCTCTGTTCCTATGTGCTGTGTGTGTGTGTGGGGGGGGGGGGGGTGTCCCCCTCCACTCCACTCCACTCCCCTCCCCTCCCCTCTGAAAGCTCTCCTCACGTAAATCTGCAGTGTGTAATGTCAGATCCCAGCCCCTTTTTCTGAAAGCTATTTCTTATCAAAGTGCATTACATTTCTGCAGAAATTATAATGACAAAAGTGCATGAGTGCCTGGCAGAGTGCCTTCCTCCATGAGTTTCAATTGATGTATAGATAGATGGGGGGTAGGTGCATGTTTGTCAGTTAATCAATTAAAAACTGATAAAACATATGGTTGTGTAATTGGTCAGACAGAAAAGTAAATTTTTCCTATTTTTACGATGTTCACTATAAGTGGATTACCTACTAAATCAACTGAAATTCGTTCCACAGTTATCCCTGTGTCCCCAGCATCACCCGGCTTGACAGAAATCCATTTTCATTTGACTTTTGTTGAAGCTGCCAGTCATAAAATTCTCAGACCAACAGTGGCTGCACAAAATCACATGCAGGCACTTTTTGGGTACTGTGGTAGCCACATATGCCAGCTTGAATGATTCCTCCTATTCAGCCCATAGTGCTAAAAAATAGAAATCTTGAAGCT
The DNA here is from genome assembly GCF_037356315.1 of Lithobates pipiens. Classification (NCBI taxonomy): domain Eukaryota; kingdom Metazoa; phylum Chordata; class Amphibia; order Anura; family Ranidae; genus Lithobates; species Lithobates pipiens. The sequence continues at coordinate 335,630,811 of NW_027507718.1, forward strand.
GAATTCCATGGGTGGCTGTTTTTGCACAATTTAGTCTAACAAAACTTTTTTTTTTATCACATAGGGTAGAATAATCAGTAGGTTCTCTTTAATGGGACATCCTGGTTCTGAAATACTCTGGATGTCTCCCCTGTGCTCCACTGAATGTAATGCAATTCACATGGCAAAGTATTACATTCTTTCCCAGGCCTTAATGGGCGTGGAAACGGGCAACAAGAGGAGAGCAGACACACATCAGCTCTCCTCCATCCCCTCTACTCGGCGGCACCTGCTATGCTGGTCCCGGGTCCACATATGGGCAATCAGAGCCCAGAATACATAGGGGGTGTAAGCATTCGGGTGCCATCCATTCCATCCGATGAGTAAACCTGACTCACAGATGCCCATGCACCAGGATTCAATTTCTAGTCGCCACGGCAACGTGATGCTTGGGATTTGTCAAGCTCTGCCTTAAAGCACCCATTATAAACACAAAAAAATAACAAAGAATTACAAAGCTTTCATTAACATGGTATTAAAAAATCTCCCTATGGGCTACATAAACACAGAATGTGTATGTGTACAGGGTTAAAAACACATAATAAACCACCACTTTAAAAGTATCTTCAATATTCCAAAAGGAGTGCCAGCTGTAAATTTATGAACCCCAGCACCTTTAAACTTGCTAATAGCATGTCTTCTTCAGGGGTTATTGTCACTAATGGTTTCTGTAATAAAGGTATAGGTCAATACCCATAAACTCTTGTACATACGGTCGGACATTCCGACAACAAAATCCGTCGGATTTTGTCCGAAACTTGTGTTGCATACACACGGTCGGACAAAGTTGTCGGAAATCCGATTGTACGTAACGTGATGACGTTATTTCGTTACGACGGGACTACGCTCAGGCTAGTAGCCAATAGCTTTGGTCTAGGAATTTGATCTGAGCATGCGTGGCACTTTGTCCGATCGGAATTCTCTACACACAATCGGACAAAGGCCGATCGGATCATGTTGTCGGAAAGTTTTATAGCCCAGCTCTAAAACTTTGTCCGTCGGATATTCCGACGGAAACAGTCCGATGGAGGCCACACACAGTCGGATTATCCGACAACCCCGTTCCGATCAGACATTTTCCGTCGGAATGTCCGACCGTGTGTACAAGGGATTAGGAGTATAAAACAGGTACTTGCCTAAGTCTCAATGCAAAATAACTTACAGAAAACAATTGCATATTGAAAAGCATATGATAGCTTGACCCCAACTATTAGGCTTTAACTGTATGAAAAAACTGCTGAAATTTACATACTGCTGAAGGAGGCAGACGTGACCTTCCTACCTGTTCGTGGTTGCACAGAATTTATTTGAAAGCGTCTGAGAAAAAAAAACACTTCTGCAATACTTTCATTTTTAGAAAACCCATAATGCTCTATAGATACATGGAATGGTGTACCCTGTAATATTTTCTAAAATGTTTTTTATAAATGACAAAGAAATCAACGTAAAAAAAAATAACATCAACACAAAACGTTGTTTCACGCCACCATTCTGGGATTTAAAGATTTTCAAGAAAAATGTCCAACACGTGAGCATTGTGAATACTTGCTGTACACATGCAGACTAGCATTTATCACCTGAATCACATTGGAGGCCTTACTCAGTTTGTGTGGCACTATTAGTATCAGGATAAAAACTGTGCTATTCGCTGTGTATATGCTTTTTGTTTTGTTTTCCTACAAAGTATACAAGAAAGGGTTACAGTAAAAATAAGAATGTTATAGATTTTTTTTTACATTTTCAGTAATTTATTTATTTATTCTGTCAGATTTTCAGAAACCTTCCTGATGATACTCTGGATGAGACCAACTCAATTTCTCCACGTGCCCCACCAAGACAGTCAAAAAAACACCGTAACAAAAGGCCTATGGCCATATACAACCCTTGTGTTGAGCTAGATAATGGTAAGTTGATCCAAACCACCTCAGTATAACCCCTTTAGGGCTTTCTCATACGGCACAATTATCTAGAATTTCTAATGCAGCAACTTAGTGTGACCTAGCTGCATATCTGAACAAACTCCCTTATACAGTGTTGAAAGTTTAGGATTCGGTAGCTGGCTTAAAAATAAGTTAAACCTGAAATCTTTCCTGCAACTGTAATTAAATGTATTCAATCCTGTTGGCTATTATCTATTATTTACATTTTGTGTGGCATATAAAAACTTTATACCCATATTGCCTGATGCATTCATCCTAGACATTTATGATTCATAGTCACTCATTTAATGAGTGCTATGAAAATCAGGCACAGTAAGAAGAAAACTCATGTGGAGGAAATCCTAATTGGAAATCCCATTCATTATCAAAGGTATGAAAGTGCCTGAAGGACAGAACTGTTCCTGTTGCCTATAGCAACCACGTTCTCTCTTTATTGCTTCAAATGCACAAGTTATTATTTTTGTTGTTCAGGTAAGTTTTTGTTTACACCTATGCTCACCCACCACATTCACCCTTGACATCACCACACATGCAATGTACAGGAATTAAGAATAACTGGAGATAAGCAGTCTGTATGTCACATACTCTACTCCCAATGTAATGCAGTCTTTATTAGATGTGTGAATCCAAAAGCAGTTGGAGGTGTGTGTAATTTCCATTTTTTTTTGGGGGGGGGGAATAAAAGCAAGCTAGTTTTAAACCATATTTTGATATATTCCCTGGGGACTGCCTAATTCCAAGGATTAACATCTGTGAGTTTAGATGCTGGGAAAATGAAGAGCATCAGATAGAAATGAAGTTTTCGCAGCGATGTTATGGCGTGTATACACGACCGGACTTTCCGGCAGAAAAGGGCTGACGGTCTTCACGACGGAGTTATGACCAAACGGACTTGCGCACACACACAAACGGACCAAAGTCTGTTCGTTTTGAACGTGATGGCGTACGATGGGGCTAGGAAAGGAAGTTCAATAGCTAGTAGCCAATAGCTGCCCTAGCATTGTATTTGGTCCGTCGGACCAGCATACAGACTTAAATTGATTCCTTCGGACGGATTTGAAACATGTTCTATTTCTAGGTCCGTCTGAATTTTTGAAGAAAAAAAGTCAGATGAAGCCCACGCATGATCGTAATATTTGACGGAATGATTCTGTCGAACCTTTTCTGCCGGAAAGTTTGGTCGTGTGTACACGCGGCATTAGACAAAATTCTAATGCAATTATAGAGGAAAAAGACTGATGTCAGTCTACACCTGTCTCAGTTCACTCTTTCTACATGACCTCCATTATCTCAGAGGCTTCTCCAAAGACACAAAATCTCAAATCTCTAGACTCTAATCTGTCCTATAGAATTTCACAGTGTACAAAATTTTAGCTGGACACATTAATGGTCTTCTTTTCTTGTCACAGTATATAAACCATATTTGCTGACATGAACACTTTTTAGCTCCTGTTTGAGTTTACACATTTTACCAGCATGGCTTTTCATGCAGTAAGGTACTGGAAAAGAGCCTGAAGAACTTTACTAATGGGAAATTGGATTAATACAGGCCAGGTGGCAATTACATTTTGCTGAAGTTCATAAAAATAATAAAAAATGCAGAAAACTTTTTCCACCTCAAAGGGTTTATTTGTATAAAAACAGTAATTTATTTTTTCAGCTCACACCAGTGCGCTGGCATAAGTGGGGTGCCCAGGTGACCAGGCATTTTCCTTTGTCATGCATCCTTTGTGCAAATCCTTAGTGAATAATGTATAGATTTCTCTCTCTTAACCCCTTCCTGTCCGCGCTATAGAAGATTGACCACTACAGCATGGACCTACTTTGCTGGGAGGGCATCAATAGACGTCCTGTGCTCGCATGCCCTGCACACCCTGTGATCAGCGAGTCTGAGACTCGGATGATCACAAATCAGAGTAAGAGGTCGATCCTGACCCCTTACTCCGATCTGGACAGTTTCTCAAACTTTTTCAGCTTCAACACCCTTTAAAATTCTGCAAGGTGCCCAAGTCTAAAACATAAAAAAAGAAACAAATAGTTTTGCATAACGCAGCAACATCCACACACATAGAACACCCAACATTAGAAATTATTTATTCTTACAAAGCAAATATACCTTTGCTCACGGATACTATATAGTATTCCAATGTTTCTCTTCTACCTCAGTTTCTCTCCCTTGCTTAGATGGGCAGGGGAGGGAAAAAACAGGTGCTCCCAACGTGCTCCTCATCAACCTGTGACGTCATCAGTTAAAACACAGTTTTATGTAGCCAAAGAGCAGGCTTGATAAATTTGCTGGCTTGTGGAAATTTTTTGCCTCATTTTGGGCAATTTTTAGGCATTTTACCAAGGCGCCCCAGGGTTCCAGGGCACCCTGGTTGAAAAAAGCTGAGAACACTTACCTTGCGTTTTTGCTGCCTCACCAACTTTTTTAAGGTTTATTAAAAATTGCGATAGCAGGTTACCTAATACTAAACCCCAAAAAAAATATATATTCCTGTTTATAATATGTTTTAGCTAATGAACCTAAACAAGATCCGTTTCTTTTTGGCACACTGCATAAAATAAAGTTGGGTATTTTTAATGAAGTAATGAAATGTTTTAATTAAAACAAAGTTGTTGTAAAATGCCTGGTCAAAGCTTATTTTATTTTTTGGGTGAAATGATTCAAAAGATACTGTATACAAGCAAAATTGACTTGCAAATCTTGTAGCGTCTGCATACAAGTCATTTAATAAACTGTTGATTCAAAAAATAACACCTAGTAGTAAGTCTTTAATAGTTCACATATTAGAATTTTAAGGGCAACAATGTTACTTAACTAGTCGCTATTACACACACAGATTGTGGCAGGAATATTCATGTCAAATGTATTATCTAATGATTAGAATCTTCCGCAGCTTGCCAGACATACTGTAAAATATAAACTAAACTGTGTCAGATATTTAAAGTAAACCCTCATCTTGTAAAACAACCTATTCAGCACAGTGGTGTAGTGGTTAGCACTTTCACCTAGCAGCAATAGGGTTGCTGGTTCAAATCCCGACCACAACACTATCTGCCTGGAGTTTGCATGTTCTCCCTGTGCCTGCGTGGGTTTCCTCCGGGTACTCCGGTTTCCTCCCACACTCCAAAGACATGCTGGTAGGTTAATTAGACCCTGTCCAAAAAAAAGAATTGGCCATAATATGTGTATGTGTATGTCAATGTTGTAAGTGTGTCGGGACTCTACAGGTTAAAGGACCACATAAATAGCTGCAGATGGACACCAGTGGCAAGAAAAAGCGCCCAGAGGCGATTCAGTTCGTATAGGTAGCGCTATATAAGTCATTCATTCATTCAGATAAAAGAAGAAATGCAAGGCAAAACGTTTGTGTATACAGTTGTGCTCATAAGTTTACATACCATGGCAGAATTTGATTTTTTGGCCATTTTTCAGAGAATATGAATGATAACACAAACATTTTTCTTTCACTTATGGTTAGTGTTTGGTTGAAGCCATTTATTATCAATCAACTGTGTTTACTCTTTTTAAATCATAATCACAACAGAAACTACTCAGATGACCCTGAACAAAATTTTTCATACCCCAGTTCTTAATACCAAGTATTGCACCCTTTAACATCAATAACAGCTTGAAGTCTTTTGTGGTATTTGTGGATGAGGCTCTTTATCTTTTCAGATGGTAAAGCTGCCCATTGCTCTTGGCAAAAAGCCTCCAGTTCCTGCAAATTCTTGGGCTGTCTTGCAAGACATGAACGTTTGAGATCTCCCCAGAGTGGCTCAATGATATTTGGGTCAGGAGGCAGATGGAGGCAGATGGCCATTCCAGAACCTTAACTTTATTCTGCTGTAGCCAATGACAGGTCGACTTGGCCTTGTGTTTTGGATCATTGCCTCGTTGTAATGTCCAAGTACGTCCCATGCGCAGCTTCCTGGCTGATGAGTACACATGTTCCTTCAGTATTTTTTGATAACATACTCATTCATCTTGACATCAATTTTGACCAAAGTTCCTGTGCCTTTTGTAGCTCACTATCCCCAAAACATCAGCGATCCACCTCCGTGTTTCGCAGTAGGAATGGTGTACCTTTCATCATAGGCCTTGTTGACTCCTCTCCAAAAGTAGTGTTTATGGTTGTGGCCAAAAGCTACATTTTTGGTGCCAGAAGGTTTGAGGCTGGTCTCTATGCTGTTTGGCATATTGTAAGCGGGATACTTTGTGGAATTTGTAGTAATGGCTTTCTTGTGGCTACTTGACCATGCAGCCCATCTTTCTTCAAGTGCCTCCTTATTGTGCATTTGGAAACAGCCACACCACATGTTTTCAGAGTCCTGTATTTCACCTGAAGTTATTTGTGAGTTTTTCGTAGCATCCCAAACAATTTTCCTGGCAGTTGTGGCTGACATTTTAGTCTACCTGACCGTGGTTTGGTTTCTTCAGAACCTCTCATTTTCTACTTCTTGATTAGAGTTTGAACACTGCTGATTGGCCTTCTCAATTCCTTGGATATCTTTTTATATTCCTTTCCGGTTTTATACAGTTCAACTACCTTTTCCCGCAGATCCTTTGACAATTCTTTTGCTTTCTCCATGACTCGGAATCCAGAAATGTCAGTGAAGCACTGGATTAACGATGCAAGGATCTGCGAGGAGTCCAGAAACTCAATGACCTTTTATACACACAAACTAATTACAAGCAAGCAGATCACAGGTGCAAAATGGTTACCTTTACTAGCCATTCCCCTTTGTGTCAACTTTTATGCATGTTATCAGGCCAAAATCGGCAGGGTATGTATACTTTTGATCAGGGTCGTTTAGGTATTATGTTGTGGTTATGATTTAAAAAGGGTAAACACAGTTGATAATTGATTTCAGCCAAACACTAACCATGAGTGAAAAATGTTTGTTATTCATAGTTTCTGAAAAATGGCCAAGAAATCAAATTCTGCCAGGGTGTGTAAACTTATGAGCACAACTGTATATGTATATCATTATCAATACTTTTTTTTTTTCCTTTTTTAATAAGTGATCACATGGCCCCTGTTCTCAGCTGCATTAGGAGCTTGGAGAGCTGGAGGTGGAGACAGCAGGGCGACATGGAGGAAGAGCAAGAGCAATTCACTGATCTCAGCGAGTAGCTATGCAGAGAGGTGTGTCAGCACAAGTCTAACCATTGGAGCACAGACAGGTGGTTCTTCCAGCATAGCCAGAAAACTGATAACACTGTGAAGGATGTGCTTCTTTGCCTAGCGTGGTCAATGTGAAATAAGCAGGAAAGTAGGAGGACTGGCAGGGATCTCCCAGGTATTTCACACACACATGTTGGGGAACCCTTTAATAAAGAACAAAACATTTCTGAAGTTCCCATTAGCATAGCTGTTTAGTTCTGCAAATATGCTCTTTGGAACCTCCTTCACTCTAGTGCAGTTTTTTTGGTAGGCAGTCAGGACCAAAATGTCTGATGTGGTGATTGAGGAATGGCTACTACCTATAGCAATTTTTGTTTTTTGCTTCACCTCCCTTTTTATTGTATCGGCAGGACTGACAAGAGTTTAAAGGTTAAGTGTATGCTAATATAAAGGTACATATACAGTATGTGTTCAAAGGGGTGTATATGTATATATAAAAAGATATATCATTTTATTTTGTTATCACACTTTGTATGCCTCACCTGGTTGCCGCCACACACGCTTGACACCATCTGAACCAAGTATGTTTATCTTATAGTAGTATTTTGAGGGGACGGCAAATTTACACTCTTATACAAGCTACACTCACTACTTTACATTGTAGAAAAGTGTCATTTCTTCAGTGTTGTGAAAAGTGTGGGGGGTGTACTCACTTTTGTGAGATACTTTTCTACACACCCCTGTTAAAATGTCAAGTTTCTGTGATGTAAAAAATTAAACAATGGTAAATCATTTCAGAATTTTTTCCACCTTTTTAATATGACCTATAAACAGTACAACTCAGTTTAACAACAAACTGAAATCTTTTAGGTGGAGGGAAGTTAAAATAATATGATTGCATAAGTGTACACACCCTTAAAATAATACTTTGTTGAAGCACCTTCTGATTTTATTACAGCACTCAGTCTTTTTGGGTATGAGTCTATCAGCATGGCACGTCTTGACTTGGCAATATTTGGCCACTCTTCTTTGCAAAAATACTCCAAATCTGTCAGATTGCGAGGGCATCTCCTGTGCACAGCTCTCTTCAGATAACCCCACAGATTTTCAGTCAGGTTCAGGTCTGGGTGCTGGTTAGACCATTCCAAAACTTTAATCTTCTGGTGAAGCCATTCCTTTGTTGTTTTGGATGTATGCTTTGGGTCGTTGTCATGCTGAAAGATGAAGTTCCTCTTCATGTTCAGTTTCTGGCAGAAGCCTGAAGGTTTTGTGACAATATTGACTGGTATTTGGAACTGTTCATAATTCCCTCTACCTTGACTAAGGCCCCTGTTTCACCTGAAGAAACATAGCCCCAAAGCATGATGCTGCCACCACCATGCTTCACTGTGGTTATGGTGTTCTTTTGGTAATGTGCAGTGTGTTTGCACTAAAAATATCTTTTGGAATTATGGGCAAAAAGTTCAACCTTGGTTTCATCAGACCATAACACTTTTTCCCACACGCTTTTGGGAGACTTCAGATGTGTTTTTGCAAAATTTATCCGGTCTTGCATGTTTTTCTTTGTAAGAAAGGGCTTCCGTCTTGTCATCTACCCCATAGCCCAGACATATCAAGAATGTGGGAAATTGCTGTCACATGTACCACACAGCCAGTACTTTCCAGATATTCCTACAGCTTGTTTAATGTTGCTGTAGGCCTCTTGGCAGCTTCCCTGACCAGTTTTCTTCTCATCTTTTCATCAATTTTGGAGGGATGTCTAGTTCTTGGTCATGTCACTGTTGTGCCATATTTTTACACTTGATGACAGTCTTCACTGTGGGGTTTATCGAATGCCTTGGAAATTCTTTTGTACTCTTCTCCTGACTGATGCATTTTAACAGTGAGATCCTTCTGATGCTTTGGCAGCTCTCTGCGGAGCATGGCCTTTTTACTGTAGGATTGCCACTAAGAAAATGTCAGGAAAGACCTACTAGAACAGCTGAACTTTATTTGGGGTTAATCAGAGGCACTTTAAATGATGGTAGGTGTGTACTGACTCCTATTTAATATGTGTTTGAATGTGATTGTTTAATTCTGAACACAGCTACATCCCCAGTTATAGGGGGTGTGCACACTTATGCAACCACATTTTTTTTGTTTTTAATTCTGGAATGATTTATCTTTGTCTAATATTTTTACATCACAGAAAACTGACATTTTAACAGGGATGTGTAGACTTTTTATATCTACTGTATATACTTATATATAGCTTTTTGTCAGCTGGAACTTGGTGGAATTCGTTACCACCACCTCTGAGTCAGGCCCTCTGCTCCGCTATCACTTGAAAACATGTAAAGTTCGGCTTCTGTGTTTGCAAGTGACAGCTTGTCAACGGCTCCCACAGATCTCTTCTTCTGAGTGGCTCCCACTGAGGGCAAGATGGAGACAAGGGAAGTGGAGGTGCCCAGGGTGCGGTGCAGTAACATCCTCACTGGATGATATATGTAGATATTCACCAGCATGCCAAGGATCATCAAGAGGGGTGAAAGTGAGATTTGGATGGGGGATGCAGAGGTAAGCAGCTGTGGAAGAAGGCTAAACTATGCACTCTTTGTAGGTAATCGCTGAACTCTGCACTTTTTGTATGCAACGTGTGTGTATATATATATATATATATATATATATATATATATATATATATATATATATATATATATATATAATGTTTAATTTGAGGGTATGTACAGCCAAATTGGAGAAAGGGTTTAGGAATTACAGCTCTTAAGAATAGCCACCCCCTTTTTCAAGGGACCAAAAGTAATTGGACAATTGACCCAAAAGCTGTTTCATGGCCAGGGGTGGGCTACGCCTTTGTCTTAATTAAGCAGGTAAAGCAGGTTCAAAGTGTGGTATTTGCATTTGGAATATATTACTGTGAACCTACATCATGCGTTCAAAGGAGCTGTCAATGCCAGTGCCATTGTAAGGCTTCAAAAATGAAACAAATCCATCAGAGATGGCAGCAAAATTAGCAGTGGCCAGATCAACAGTTTGGTACATTCTGAAGAAAGCAGGGGAGCTCAGCGACACAGAAGACAACAGTGGTGGATTATCGCAGGTTCCTTTCTATGGTAAAGAAAAACCCATTCACAACATCCAGACAAGTGAAGGACACTGTCCCAGGAGGTGGGCGCCCCTGATGACATCTGCATGACAAAACATGTAGGATGGAGCTTACAGCATCACTACACCACTTCCGGTTTTAGAGATTGGAGTCTATGGAGCCACCCCAGACACATTGCTGCATAACTGTATATGATACCGCAACACTACTGAGAGTGCTTTTTACTTATTTCTTAAATAAATATGGTTTTACAGACTTACACGAGGCGGTGTCTTTTTTTTTTTTTATATTTTTTTTTTCTCCTTCCCATGTGAGTGCACCCACTGACTGGTTTTACCGTAGATGAGGAGAAAAATACTGGATACAGAGTTGACTCCATTGCTATGCCATTTACCCCTGCAGGGGTACATCTTTCTGGTGAGTGTGGACGTGAAGGGGGAGCACGCATGGATTTTCACCCAATTTCTCCCGATGATATGATCCACAAGTCACTTTTTGACTGTGATCGTTTATGAACTTTGATTTTCTGTGAAAAATTTTGTTGAGATTTATGATGATCTAATGAACACTTTTTGATTGTACGATGCTTCACAGTTCAGATGGACAATGATCCAAAACACATTGCAAAAGCAACCCATCAGGAAGGAAAAGCAGTGGAATTTTCTGCAATGGTCGAGTCAATCACTTGATCTCAATGCAACTGAGCATACATTTTACTTGCTGAAGGCAAAACTCAAGACGGAAAGACCCACAAAGAACATCTGAAGACAGCTGCAGTTAGAGCCTGGCAAAGCATCAGAAAAGAGGAAACCCTGTCTTTGGTAATGTCCATGGGTTCCAGACTTCAGGCAGTCGTTGCCAGTAAAGGATTCTCAAGAAAATATTAAAAACTAACATTTTATTAATGAATATATTCACTTGTCCAATTACATTTGAGCCCCAGAAAATGGGGGGGGGGGGGCTGTGTAAAAATGGTTGCAGTTCCTAAAATTTGGACTTGATATTTGTTTAACCCCTTGAATTAAAACTGAACTTCTTAACTTTGAATGCATTTGAATTGTTCCTTTTTAATTTTATTCTGGTGGCATACAGAGCCAAAAGTATGAAAACTGTGGCCGTGTCCAATATATATATATATATATATATATATATATATATATATATATATATATATATATATATATAATATGTGTGTTTTGTGTATATATAATATATATACACACCCTGTTTCCCTGAAAATAAGACCCAGCGTGATTGTCAGTGATGGCTGTAAAATAAGCCCTACCCCCAAATAAGCCCTACCCTGTTTCCCTGAAAATATGCCCTACCCTGAAAATAAGACCTACAAGGACATTACCTAGGGCTTATTTGGGGGTAGGGCTTATATTGCAGCCATCACCGACAATCACACTAGGTCTTATTTTCGGGGGAAACAGTGTATATATATCTCATACCAAATGCTTATAAACACAAAGTATTACATTAGCCATTTCTAAAGTTGAGCATTGTGAACAATTAGATGATTATTCAATTGCAAGACAGTTGTAGCACTTTAAGGGTTAGTTTACCTTTACCAAAATACTGCCTTTAAAGGTAGGTGGTGTTTTATAGATATAAACACACTGCAGCTTTAACTAAAGTTAAATAATACCCTTGCCCGAGGTGTAGGCCATTTTAAGCACCTCCTGAAACCTATCTGGAATACTCCCAGAACGTTTCTAGGACATTGCAATCATTACTGCTTACCTTCTCAAAAGCAAGTTCTTAAATGCTGAGCTCAGTTACTGCATCAGGGTACAGAAAATGCACGTGAGGGGGCTTGAATCACAAAAGAGCTCACTCATTGTATATGAGAGTTCATGATCTATATTCTGGAAGCAGAGGCCTTGTAGATACTTTTTTATGTTGCACGATATCTGTGTAACTGTTGATTAAAAATCATATGTGCACAAAAAACGCATATCTAATTTTTAGGTAGCATATTAACGGTGGGATTGCACCATAGATACCAAACATGCCAAATCTTAACTTAATTGTCACTGGCAACGCTTTGAAAGCCCTTGCAGCTCACCATTTTAGAGTTAACTGTGAGCTTTTGTGCTAGAATTATTGCTGTCACGCCATCATTCGCAGCAATACCTCACATGTGTGGTGCAATTGTGGTTCACGTGCACACCCTGGGCTCGCGTTTGCATTTTTGGTTGTGTTAAGGGCAACAGGCGTCAGCCACCGCCCCGAGCCGATGCAAGTAATAGAGACCGCCAGGCTCCCGTGATCGCTCGGCGCACACGGAGAACCAGGAGCTGTGTGTGTAAGAATACATATCGGCCTAAACTGAGAAAAAATTTTTTTTTTAGATTTTTGGGGGATATTTATTAGAGCAAAAAGTTACAAATAATACATTTTTTAAAAAAATTGGCACTCTTTTTTTTGTTTATAGCGCAAAAAAATAAAAACCGCAAAAGTGATCAAATACCTCCCAAAAGAAAGCTCTATTTGTGGGGAAAAAAGGACGTCAATTTTGTTTGGAAGCCATGTCACACGACCGCGCAATTGTCGGTTAAATCGACGCAGTGCCGAATCGCAAAAAGTGGTCTGGTCTTTGGCCAGCCAAATGGTCCGGGGCTTAAGTGGTTAATGTTATTTTATTATCTTTTTTTTTTATTTTATATTTTTTTGTATTTAACTTTGCTATCGTGAGAAGTTAACAATCCTCCATGTGATGGCATTGGGCAGGTGACAGATTCTTTTTATGGAGACATTGGGGATGTGTATGCAGCAGCCCCACCTAATACTTACCTGAGCCCCCTCCCTATTCAGCGATGTCCACGCGGGCCTCAGTCGTCCAGGACTCACCCTTCCGGTTGGCTGAGACACAACGCAGTGGCGCCATTGGCTCCTGCTGCTGTCAATCAAAGTCAGTTAGCCAGGAGGAGAGCGGGGAGGGGGGTGAACAGCAGCTCTGTGGGAGCACTTAACCGGAGGGGCCAGGAGCACAGAAGAGGAGGATCTAGGCTGCTCTGTGAAAACCACTGCACAAAGCAGGTAAGAATTACATGTTTGTTATTTTTATAGAAAAAGAGACTTTACAATCATTTTAACCCTTCACTCTTTGGACTATTAAAGAGCTGAACTAGCTAAACTTAATGTTTCTTTTTTTTTTAACCATGGTAGTGTGAACAAAATCATTGGCATTCATTTACTAAAGAAGTAGAACGTTTTGACTTTGCACTGCATTTTTCAGTTTGAAAGGAAATTTCATGCTTAGTTTAGTGGATGTGGTGAAATTTCACTTTGGAAAGAATACCCAATTGTATGGAATGACTTTATCTCATTCAGTAAGCAAAGTAAAAGTTCTCTTGCAAGGTGACCATGCGCTTTTTCTTTGACCAATCATCCCCATTCTATTCTAAAGCAGGAGAGCTAATTGGATTTCTGCTTTCAGAAATGTGGCACCTTGAGAGATTTAAATGGTTGTTGTGGGTTACTGTACAGAAAATAAAAACTGTAATTTCAACATTTTATTTTCAATTTAAAAATGTGTTCCTTTTTGCATTAGTTTATAATTTTGGATATATTAAATCAATGTAGTATAAAACAAAGAATTACAGTCTTAAAAGAATGCTGTAGGCATAATATTTGCTGGTTCAGTGCTAGCATCTCTGTTGATCCATAGCCCCCCCTCACCGGAAGATAAGGCGCCTGTGTCTAGCAGACTCAGCAAACTTTATGCCTGTAGCATTTTCTTTTTGTTGTTGCAGCTCCTTAAAAATTAATCGCACTGTTTACTGTAAATATTCCATTGCTCAGTTTTGATTATTTTGTACATGTTCTAACTGATGCCTCATGCCTTCTTCTGGTATAACTTTAGCAAGCCTTCTGAAAACTTGATGCTCGCTAAGTAAGGTTGTATCAGTGGTACAAGACCCATATATTTCTGTTGGTAACATTAAAAGTAGGACATTTTTCTGGTTCTGGGCACTAGAGAAAATATAGTTACAGATTTGGAAAATCAATGTGTTGCTCGGTGACTAGTTGAGGTGCAGTTTTCCTGTATCTAGCTTGCTACTAGTTTATTACTTTTAATTGCTTAAAAACATTGGGTGTATTCATGTCACGGGGAATGTGCCAGGATAAAAATATGGAAGTTGCCATTATCGACTTGATCCACATCAGTGGCCTAGTTGAGAAAGTGTAAGCATAACCTGGAACGATGGTGGCTATTGCTGAAACGCGTCAGTTTATTGTTTTATTATCACTCTGATGTACCAATAAACGACACTTCAAGGATTACAGTTTTGCTGGCTCTTCTTACTACTGAATCATGGAATGTGCATCTAAAAAATACAAAAACGGCTCTGTGAATTCTGTGACACAGCAGTTTCTACGCAAATATTGAGATTTATTGGATCAGGCTAGAAATGTAAATATAGGATTAAAAATTTTGACCATAGATGCATTTTTAACCACTTCAGCCCCAGAAAGTGCATTTTTAACCACTTCAGCCCCAGAAAGTGCATTTTTAACCACTTCAGCCCCAGAAAGTGCATTTGGCTGCTCAATGACCAGAGCACGTTTTACAATTTGGCACGGCGCTGCTTTAACTGGTAATTGCACGGTCATGCAATGCTGCACCCAAACAAATTTGCGTCCTTTTATTCCCCACAAATAGAGCTTTCTTTTTATGGTATTTGATTGCCTGTGATTTTTTTTATTTTTGCGATATAAACGGAAAAAGACTGAATATTTTTAAGAAAAAATATTTTCTACTTTTTGTTATAAAAAAAAAATCCAATAAACTCAATTTTAGTCATACATTTAGGCCAAAATATATTCAGCCACATGTCTTTGGTAGTAAGTCAATAAGCGTACATTGGTTTGTGCAAAAGTTATAGCTTCTAGACATGTGCAGAGTAAAATATTTTGTTTCGGAATTTCGTTTTCGTCCGAAAACTTAATTTATTGAGTTACTTTATTTTGTTTTTCGTTCAAAAATTGCATTTGTCCGAAAATCCACATGAATTACGGTCGAATCTGTCTTTGAAGGCTTATGGTGTCTGTCGAATGTATAAAGAAGATTTGACGGAGCTAGTATATAGCATACTTTAGAACCCCTGTTAAAGTCTATGGGACTCCAACGTTCAAAATCTAAAGTGCTAATTTTAAAGACTAATTTGCAAGTTACTGTCCTAAAAAGTGTTTGGGGACCCGGGTCCTGCCCCAGGGGACATGTATCAATGCAAAAAAAAGTTTTAAAAACTGCCGTTTTTCGGGAGCAGTGATTTTAATAATGATTAAAGTGAAACAATAAAAGTGTAATATTCCTTTAAATTTCGTAGGGGGGGGGGGGGTGTCTATAATATGCCTGTGAAGGGGCTCATGTTTCTGGTGCTTAGAACTGTCCCTGCACAAAGTGTCATTTATGCAGGAAAAAAGTCCTTTAAAATCACTCTCGGCTATTATGAATTGTCGGCTCCGTAATACAGAGAACACTCATTGAAAGTCATTGATAAAAAAAAAAAAAAATACATTTAAAAAAAAGCGGGGGGTCCCCCAAATTCAATTACCAGGCCCTTCAGGTCTGGTATGGATATTAAGGGGAACCCTGCCTCAAATTTAAGAAAAAATTTGACGTGGGGTTCCCCCTAAATATCCATAACCAGACCCTTCAGGTCTTGTATGGATATTAAGGGGAACCCCGCGTCAAATTTAAAAAAAAATTGACATGGGGGTTCCCCTAAAAATCCATACCAGACCCTTTATCCGAGCACGCAACCTGGCAGGCCGCAGGAAAAGAGGGGGGGACGAGAGAGCGGCCCCCCCTCCCTCCTGAACCGTACCAGGCCACATGCCCTCAACATTGGGAGGATGCTTTGGGGGTCTGTGACCCCTCAAAGCACCTTGTCCCCATGTTAATGAGGACAAGGGCCTCATCCCCACAACCGTGGCCGGTGGTTGTGGAGGTCTGCGGGCGGGGGGCTTATCAGAATCTGGAAGCCCCCTTTAACAAGGGGACCCCCAGATCCCCCCCCCCTGTTTGAAATGGTAAGGGGGTACAGAAGTACCCCTACCATTTCACAAAGAAAGTGTAAAAAATTGTTAAATAAGACAAACACACTTTTGAAAAATTCCTTTATTAAAAATAAAAAAAAGATTCCAGCGGTGGTAATCCACTCTTGCTATCCAGCGACGGACGGTCATCTCTCCAGCGATGGCTCATCTCATCCAGCGCAGCGAATCCATCCTTCTTCTGTCTCCGCGGAGGGGACACTTCAAGGATTCCGGCGGCCTGACGTTTCTTATATACGGAGGGCGGGGCCACCCGTCACCTGACCCCGCCCCCCCTCTGACGCAAGGGGAAACCCGGGGTTCCCTGTGACGTATGGGTGACCCCGCCCCCCTCTGATGTAACGGAAACCTGCCTGTGTTACATCAGAGGGGTGCGGGGTCACCCATACGTCACAGGGAACCCCGGGTTTCCCCTTGCGTCAGAGGGGGGCAGGGTCAGGTGACGGGTGGCCCCGCCCTCCGTATATAAGAAACGTCAGGCCGCCGGAATCTCTGAAGTGTCTCCTCCGTGGAGACAGAAGAAGGATGGATTCGCTGCGCTGGATGAGATGAGCCATCGCTGGAGAGATGACCGTCCGTCGCTGGATAGCAAGAGTGGATTACTGCCGCTGGAATCTTTTTTTTATTTTTAATAAAGGAATTTTTCAAAAGTGTGTTTGTCTTATTTAACTATTTTTTTACACTTTCTTTGTGAAATGGTAGGGGTACTTTTGTACCCCCTTACCATTTCAAACAGGGGTGGGGCCGGGATCTGGGGGTCCCCTTGTTAAAGGGGGCTTCCAGATTCTGATAAGCCCCCCGCCCGCAGACCTCCACAACCACCGGCCACGGTTGTGGGGATGAGGCCCTTGTCCTCATCAACATGGGGACAAGGTGCTTTGAGGGGTCACAGACCCCCAAAGCATCCTCCCAATGTTGAGGGCATGTGGCCTGGTACGGTTCAGGAGGGAGGGGGGGCCGCTCTCTCGTCCCCCCCTCTTTTCCTGCGGCCTGCAAGGTTGCGTGCTCGGATAAAGGGTCTGGTATGGATTTTTAGGGGGACCCCCACGTCATTTTTTTTAAAATTTGATGCGGGGTTCCCCTTAATATCCATACCAGACCTGAAGGGCCTGGTAATTGAATTTGGGGGACCCCCACGCTTTTTTATTTTATTTATTTTTTTATTTTTTTATCAATGACATTTAATGAGTGTTCTCTGTATTACGGGAGCCGACAATTCATAATAGCTGCGAGTGATTTTAAAGGACTTTTTTTCCTGCATAAATGACACTTTGTGCAGGGACAGTTCTAAGCACCAGAAACATGAGCCCCTTCACAGGCATACTATAGACACCCCCCCTCCTACGAAATTTAAAGGAATATTACACTTTTATTGTTTCACTTTAATCATTATTAAAATCACTGCTCCCGAAAAAACTGCAGTTTTTAAAACTTTTTTTTGCATTGATACATGTCCCCTGGGGCAGGACCCGGGTCCCCAAACACTTTTTAGGACAGTAACTTGCAGAATCTTTTCTCTATGTCAAATCTTTTTTCTCTGTCGAATATTTTCTCTATATAATCTTGGACTAATAGAGATAAGGTTAGGCACATTCGACCACAGGTTCTATAGACAGATTGTTATTGTCAGAGTCATGTCGAATCTCCTATTCTATATTGAACTGTTGTAACAATGAAAACGAAAATAAAGCATTTATTTATGTTGGATCTTTCATTTTTCGGATTTTGTGCTTTCGTTATCACTTGTCAAAACGAAAACGAAAATAGCTGAAATTCGGACGAAAACGAATGCACATGTCTAATAGCTTCTACAAACTAGGGTATATTTTCTGAAATTTACGTAGCTTTTAGTTTGACTGCCCATCTCATTTCTTGAGGTGCTAAAATGGCAGGGCAGGACTCTCTCCTCTGCCCTCAAAGCATCTGACCACACCAAGATCGGTGTGATAAAATGCTTTCCCAATTTCCCAATGGCACTGTTTATATCCGGCGAAACCTAAGTCATGAAATGCTCGTAGCTTCCGGTTTCTTAGGCCATAGAGATGATTGGAGCCATTCTGGTCACTGATCAGCTCTATGGTCAGCTGGCGGAACCACCAACTGCATTCTCAGGTTCCCTGTTGGGACAGGAGAGCCTGTGAGAATAAATAAACCCGTGCTGCAGCTGAATTGCGTACCTGCTAAGCAAATGATGGTTAACAATAAAACAAAGTAACATTACAGTATAACAGTAAGACATACCATACCTGCAAAAAATACAAAAAAAAATAAATACAATAAAGCATAGTAAAAATAAAACATTACAGTTCTAAAATATAGTAACAATAGAGAACAATAGCGGACAATAGAGAGCAAACATGAGCGAGAACAATAGAGAGAGAAGAAAAATAAACTATTTTTGCCTTTTTTTTGTTTTTTATTTGTTGCACTTTTAAATAAACTGTAAACGTTCCAGATTAGGGTCTCTCAAAATGTGATGGCCATCTCATCTTTTGAGACCCTGTGTAAGTGTGCCCTAGGACTGTACAATGCTGTACCCTACACAAATACTCCACTAGTGTGTGGTAGCGTTTGAAACATTCACCAATGCAAAGGCCAGGTTGGTTAGGACAGGAGGGACAATAAAAGCGGGTGTCACGCCTATATCCGCACTTTCTACAGACACAAAATCTTCTTTGTGGATTTCTTTGGGTAGGGGTACCAGGGGAGACATGCAGAAAATGCCTCTCATGCAGCCAGCTCACTGCACTTGGATTGGGAAGTTGGGCCACAGCACCTTCTGGAAAAAGAAGGGCTGTGATCTCTTCCTGGAATTTAAGGAAGGATCCAGTTTGTCAAATTATTACATCTCAAGCAGGCTCTCTCCCCCAGCCTAAGACTGGAATCTACAAGCTTCTTGTAAGCCCCAGCGATTAGATCGCACGGTGCCACATGCACAAATTCCATGATCCATGCTCAAACCAGTAATTGTCCACATACAAGTGGTATGACTAAGGGTGACGCCAAGTCCCACACAATCCTACCAGCGGTCCCTATGTAGTCTGGGCAGTTCTCCAGCTCTACATAACTATCTCTTCCCTCGTAAACCATAAAACTGTATGTATAGCCTGTTGACCTGTCACTGAACTCTCTACATAACTATCTCTTCCCTCGTAAACCATAAAACTGTATGTATAGCCTGTTGACCTGTCACAGAACTTATACATCTTGACCCCATATCTGGCACGCTTGCTGGAAAGATACTGTTTCAATGACAAGTGGCCAGAAAACTTAAAATTTAATCAGGGACTCTTCAACACAGACAACTTGATCTGGATATAAACAAGGCTGCAAACTGCTGGTTGAAGTAGTCTACGAGGGCCCAAATTTTGTAGTCGATCGTATTCCGGGTTACCCCAAGGACAACAGAGTTCATTGTCGTATCGTGTCCTGGTCATGGAGGCAGAGAACAAGGGCATATGGTGAATTGGTGAGTGGACCAATATTACCAAAACTCACTTTTCTTTAGTTATGCCCATGAGGAGGGATAGACCCTGGAAGGTCTTAAATTCGGAGACCGTAATAGGTCTCCAATCTCTGGCAAGGGTCAACTGGGGATTAGCGGCGATTGTCCAGCATACCAATTGCTTTGGTCCACAATAGATCTATAGAGATCTTCCATGGAAAAACGGCAAATAAAAATCAAGTGCTGTAAAATCAACTGTTTCCACCTGAATTCCGGGTTGGCCAGTGAATGGGGGAAGTACGGGTGCTGCAGAAGTGGTAGGCTCCCAATTCCGTTTGGAAAATGCAGCAGAAAGGGCACTATGGGCTCAACGGGCCTGTCTTTGTCTTGGTGGCTGCACCACACTAGTTGTGCTAGCCACCTCACCAGCTTGAACTGTACTTATGGGACTCACCACATCACCAAGTGTTAATGCAGTACTGGATGTACGACCAGGATGTACTAGACCGCTGGTGCTTGCCAGTTCACCAGAAGGATGAGCGGCACTAGTACTGGCTCTCTGCTCCATACGAGAGCCCTGTGGTTCTTGCACTTCAGCAGCAGATGAACAGGGTCTGGTACGGCTGACCTTGGCAGGGACCACTACTCCGTTGTCAGAGCTATCTGTCAGGGTGCCGCTGTTGTCTACAGGTTCAAATTCTGAGCCTGAATCTGACAGATGGGTGAGTTCCTCTTCACTCTAATCTGTCATGCACAGAAACATGTAGGCTTCTTCACTAGTGTACCTTCGATTGGACATTTTTGCCTCTAAATTTACTGGTACACTAGTGCGACTCACATGGAAAAAAAAGCACCTGACTGTCGGTCACTGCTTCAAATGCAACCAAAAAAATTGCTAGTGTTCGCAGGGATCAGGCCGACTCTGCAAATGCTGCAGTTATGTGTTTAGTAAGTGACAGTGATCGATTTGATACTGCACTTGGGTGGGCTGGGCCGAGGGGCTAAACGCAGGTGCTAGCAGATATCTTGGTTGATCTCGCTGCATTTTTGGGAACCCTAAACTATTGGACTCTAATATAGATCTGATCAGATCAAAGATATCGATCCATTTAGACACTATACTACTAAAGGAGGTGTATGGTGCATGCATGGGTGTTAGCACTACTGGCACTAATCTGACACTGCCTGGGGAGATGCAGACCCTAACTGACGCTAAAACCGCCAGGTGATCAGGGGTCAAACCTTTATTGGGTAATATATGGCGGGGCCCTGACGCTATAAAAAACAAACTAACCAGCGTCATCCGTAAAACTAATGCAGTGATCGCTGGTGATGGGGTGACCAAGGGGTTAAAATTTTATTAGGGGGTTTTTAGGGGGAGTCCTTAGACCTATCTGGGGCTACTACTATGTACCCTAATGCTGATTAGTGTCACATATGACACCAGTACAGTGATCAAAGAAAAATATGAAAACTGCACTGGGTGACACATTGACAGGGAGTGAAGGTTAACTGGGGGGGGGGCGATCGGGGGGTGAAATGTATGCCTATGTGTACTGTGTCCATGTAGTGTTGGTGCAACTCACGTTTGGATGTCCTCTCTCTGGCACGGAAAAGAGTTCCACGAGGGGAGATGACCTCACTTCCCCTGTCTGTGTTTACACTTACACAGGCAGGGGAGGATTTCATTTCTCAGAACCGATGAGCAGATCCAGGCCTGAAATCATTGGCCTGGAGACTGATCAGTTCTGAAATGAATCTGATCGCCCAACGTAAGGTAACACCGCTTTGCCCACCCGTGCCATTCTGCCACAGTAAAACTGTGGCAGCTGGTCGGGAAGTGGTTAATGGTGTCCTACGTTTTTCTTTTCTTTCTTTTTTTTTTTGTAAATTGTCAACTACAATATGTTTTAGATGATTTTTTTTTTCTATCAATTTAAATTTTTTCAGTAACTCGTTTTTTGCAGGATGCTGCCAATATTTCATGTTTAACTGATTAAAAGGAAAAAGAGGATTACGGAAAATATTGAACATGTATAAACATTTAAGCAGATTTGTTAGTCTTACTGTGTACGACGCACAGTTTTTAGTCCTTAACCTTGGGTTATATTCTGTGAGCTTTAGGTGGTTGGACACAGGCAAAAAAAAAACTGCAGGTGCCTCCCCTGTACGACACCTCCAGGTGATGGACCTCTTCTCTCTACTGGGAGAAGCTTACCTTTTTTTTTCTGTGGAAGCTCTTTTTCTCTGATTCTTCAATCACAATTTCTGGCTGCACCATAGCCACTGTGCTTCCTTCTGTAGCTTCCAGATTAGTTGACTTCTTGGCTGAGGCTTGGGGAACCATACCCAGACCCTGCCTGGATACATATGAGAGGCCAGCCTGCATTATCGCTTCAGCACTGAATCCTGGTTGGACACTTCCATTGGCACATGGTGCATTGTGTTGAGTTAACTGTTGGGTGGGGTGTGTGCTGCACCAGTTTTAGTAAAATCTTCCATATTCTGTCCTTCTGCTAGTTGATCTACATCAGCATCTGATCTTGAGTAACATCAAAGAGCAAATCTCAGTCTTGGGCAAACTGTTGGCATTTGTGTGGAGTGACGCTCACATTTTCCCCTCTGAATGATGTTCTATGACTCCTTGGAATCCTAAACTTGTTCTTTAAATCCACACTTTGAAACAATTAGGGATATTCTGAGCTTACTCGCAAGATGGCTTTCTTGTTGCGATTACCTGAGTGGAGGGTCTCTGCATTAGTTGCCTCATATTGTAAAATGCCTTTTTCAAGTGTTGCACTAAAATGGGATGTGATTGTCCAGAGGCCTAAAGCACATTACCCCTAGGATAGATACTTCCACCTTGACATGGTACCGACTGTTAGGTTGTAACCATGAGGATGACCTTTTTAAACAATTTGATTCCCTCTTGACCTTTCTGAGGGTAACTGCTGGGGGATCCACCATTGATGGATGGATTAGACAAGTCCTCAGACGAGTTCCTCAGTTCCCTGTTAAAGAACACTCTACCAGATGGGTTAGTGCTTCATGGGCTTTTTAGCATCGGGCATCTATTTCTCAGATTTGCAAGGCTGCCATTTGGTCTTCTGTTCACATTTCTGTTGCGTATTACCAGATGAATGTTCAGGCCTTCTTCACTGAATGCTAGTTTTTGGCATAAAGTGTTCCTCAAGTTTTTGTTCTGCCCTCCTTGACCCGTTTGTTACACCGCAATGCCAAATAATTTTTGGCACTGTGTGTAATGCTTCAGGCAGTGTGCTAATAGCGATTGGAGTGGATCACAGCTTCGGACGTATATGCATACTATGTTGCTAATTGGTTACGCTATATTGGCAAGTATAAGGTAAAGGTACAAAGGTATGTTGTGAGATATGATTGTTTTTTATTTAGGTTGATTATATACAGCCATAACGTGGGTATCGGGAGATTCTGATAGGCAGAAGCAGTTCAAAGGTATAAAGTTTATACGGAACAGGTATACTTGCAGTGAGTAGAATTACGATGATGGGGACACTCGGCTTCTGAAGAGATGTTCTGGTAGTCTTCGTGGAGAGAGATTGGTGAGGTGTTCTGTCAGCGGAGTGGGATGACTCAGTGTGGGTCAGCGGTGAGCCAGTGAGGAACAGGGTTCTGTCCGGCCCAAGAGAGTGGAGGTAAGCGGGGCGCTGACTGGCCCAAACGAATAGCAGTAAGTGGGGGTTCTGTCTGGCTAAAACGAAGAGTAGAAAGTGGGGGCTCTGTCCGGCCCAAACGAAGAGTAGCAACTGGGAGTTCTGTCCAGCCCAAACGAAGAGTAGTAAGTGGCAACGTGCGAATCGTGATCTTGGCCTGGTAACAGGTTCCTAGCACGAATGATGAGTAATTGGCGGCGGCTGTTTAAATAGGAACAAGAGGAGGAGTCAGGTGATGTGGCTGTGACCTTATCAATGTGCTACGGAGATAGTGGAGATGTCTGAGCTCCCAGTGGATAGATAATACATTATGGGATAGATTTTGGAGCCTCGAGTGGATGGATCAGACATTACACTGAGTGAAATACACTTAAAAACAGAATGCAATGAGTTCAAGTCTCATAAACCCATATTATATATATGTTATAATTGAAAATAGAAAACCATGCACCAAATAAGAAAATGTACCATTTTAAGAAAGAAAAAAAAAACATAATCCCAACTTTTTTGAAATTGGGGTTGTATATGGGCCTATTGACATTGACCTTTTGTCCAATCTTTCAGTTGGACTGCTTAAAGTGATATTAAAGGCAATTTGAGAGAATAAAAACCCATGGCTCCTACTGCAATCTCTGCCAATGAGGAGGGAGAGTCCCCGGAGATCCGAGACTCTCGTGCACATTGCTGGATCGCAATGACGCTCAGGAAAGTATTAGTTGGGCCTGGGGGAGCTGATGCACAGAGGTTTTCCTTCATGCATACAATAGACACACACTTGGCTGTTAAATGATCCAGCGCCATCCTCACCCAGACCAGTTTTCCACCACTGCACATAACAAATGGTTAAAGACTAAAGATCCTGTATCTGGCACTGTGTAAATAATTTTACTGACAAGCCAAAAATCCTCTTTTCTTTTTGTATCAAGAGTGATTTTGTTGAGGATGGTTTAAAGGGCAACTCCATTTCTCTGGGGGGAAAAAAATAGCAAAGAAAAAATATAGTGCATATAATTGAAACACTAATCATATTGTAATTAAATGTTGTTAAAAATTCCCTTTGCTTTTCAATCTGCAGTTAGGGCCAGTTCACCCTAGATGCAGTTTTGTTCAGTTCCGTGCAGTTTTTTTTCTGCAATAAAAATCCATGCAGTCAGTTTCCAGTGCAGAAACTGGCTGCGTGGTGTGAACTAGAGCCATTGGAAAACATGGAAAAAACTGTGCATGCATTTTGTGCAGAAAAAAAGCATACGGTGCTGCGTCTGGTGTGAATTAGCACTCAATGTAATTTTCTGAGACTACATTGCAATATGGCTACCTGGAGCAATTCTGTACACAGAGTGTATACTGACCACTCCCCAGAAACATAATTTCCTGCTTGCGTGATTGACTCACCAATTTTCCCAGAAATCTGCCTAAGATGTAAATCAGATTTCAGGCATCCTTTGCAACAAAAATTTTTTTTTTGAGAGATACTTTCCATAGGAACACGTCTAAAGGGATGCAGGTACAGCAGATTTCCTCATTAGTGCTCATTAGTTAATTATGAAACCACTCTCATTACACTCAGAACAGAGGCACAGACAAACACATGGATCTCTTCAAAATAACAAAAGGTAGGAATCTGAAACAAAGTTTATCCTTGCAATGTACATAGATCACTCAGAGGGAAATGTTTTTTTCTCAACAAAAGTAGTTAGGGCCCATACACACGATCAGACTTTTTGACAACAAACATGCAAATTAGCTGTTTTGGAGCAACATCCGACCGTGTGTACGCTCCATCTGACAAACTTTTTTGGTTTTCATCTGACTTTTGTTGGCTGTGCAAATGGACAAACTTTCTGGCAACAAAAGTCCAATGGAGCAAAGTCTGATAGTGTGTACAGAAAACCATAGGACTTTTGTAAAAAGTACAAACGAACATGCTCAGAACCAATGCAAAAGATCAGACAACAATACAGAAGTTGACCAAAGGTGGCGGTAAAGAGCCGAAAAACCACGTGATTTGGTGAAAGTTGGCTGAAAAAGTCCTGCTGTGTGTATGCAATACAAGTTCAGGGCCGACGCCCTTTGTACAAAAATCCAAGGGAAAGTTTGTACAAAGTCCTATCGTGTGTATGAGGCTTAATGCTTTAAAGATTTTGGTGAGCTTGAGTAACTTTTTCATATCTAGATGCAAAGCAAGCAGTCATTTTTGCCACAATGAACATAGCACAATGTTGACTGCAAAAGATATGAATTTTCTTCTCCTTTTACTCTTGTTTTTTTCCTTCTATTTAGTGAAGGTATCCTATATGACTTTTTCAACGCTTTTTAAACCTCATCCGTACCAAATTTGTGTTGCCAAAAGATTCAGTGAACAAAAAAAAAATGTTTAAAAACTGTATTCAACCTTAACACTTTATAGAACATATCCAGGTTTATTAGACTCAGGTTTCCTGTGTTGACCTTTAAACTATCCCTTGTAGGGATGGAACTTTCTGAAGACTCTGCCCTATCATTTTTTAACCTTGATGAGCTGCAGCTTGGAGTGAAGAGCGCTGGCACTGTAAATTTTCCACAGATTGATGGCCATCCTCCCTATTCTGCTGCACCATGGTTTGCAAGCTCAGGTAAAATCAGGGATTTCTCTGACTTGGGAACATGGAATGCAAAAAACTGTTTGTTAAAGTCATCTCTAAGACGAACTTCAGGAAGCAGTCTTTTTTTTACCTATATAGTCTTTATAAAGAGAACCTGTAGCAAAGCTTCGGGCTAACAAGCAGCAAATTAACTTTTAAACAAACCCTTCCTAACCTCTGGTGCAGGCACTGAGAAGCAATTCAGCCTCAAACTTTGCTGCAGCAGCTGCCTCTCTTAGCAGCCCGACACCCTTTGCTCTCCTCTGAGAGCTCCTGATCAGTATTTAGATTAGAAGCCTAGACGTCACTGCTAAAAGAGAGAGTGGACTGAGCTGAGCTGGTGAGATGAGCATTTCAGTACCTTTGCATACTTTGAGGATGAATTTCTCCAAAGTACCTGCAGCTAATGAGGTCAGTCATGATAAACAGAAATAATCATATCTGTTTGAAGACACTGTTTTGAAGGAAATAATAAGTTAGTATATCTCTGTGATTCCCACATCTTCTGCCTTTTGATTGGAGGCTGATTTGAACTAGGGTTGCACCGGTACCGTTATCGGTGCCGATACGAAGCATATGCACAAGTATCCATACTCGTCCAAATGCACTGATACTTGAAACAGATACCTGCTGGCTCTTCCAGCTGTCAGCGGGATTTTCCCACTGACAACTTAAATATACAGAAAAGAATGCAACAATTAGTGGTTAAGGAGCGGGGCCGCCGCATCCTTAACTGATGACTCATTCATCTGTCAGCGGGGGTTCCCTGCTGACGGATGAATGTACACAAAACCAAAGACAGCTGCTACTAGCCATCAGTAGTACAGAAGCGTTCAGTAACTCACAAAGATATGGTATGGTGCACCACCTGAGCTGTGCACCTCTTGGCTGCTTCTTTGATTAATGCTCTCCTTGCTCAGCCTGTCAGTTTAGGTGGATGATGGCCATGTCTTGACAGGTTTGCAGTTGTGTCATACTCTTTCCATTTTTGGATGATGGATTGCACAGTGCTCCGTGAGACGTTCAAAGATTTTTTTTAAACTTCGCGTATGGAGATTTTTAAGGGTAAAAGTTTGTCACCATTCCATGAGTGGGCGCAGTTTTGAAGCGTGACATGTTGGGTATCAATTTACTCGGTGTAATATTATCTTTCACAAAATAAAAAAATGGGCTAACTTTACTGGTGTCTTATTTTTATTTTTTATTAAAAAAAGTGTATTTTTTTCCAGATCACTGCGCAAATACGGTGTGGCAAAGTATTGCAACGACCGCATTTTATTCTCTAGGGTGTTAGAAAAAAAATGTATAATGTTTGGGGGTTCTAAGTCATTTTCTAGCCAAAAAAATGTTCTTAACTTGTAAACAACAAATCTCAGAAAGGGGCTCGGTCCTTAAGTGGTTAATCCACAACTTTATCCCTGACCTGTTTTGTGTGTTCCTTGGCCTTCATGATGCTGGCTGTTCACTAAGGTTCTGTAACAAATATCTGAGGGCTTCACAGAACACCTGTATTTATACTGAGATTAAATTACACACAGGTGGACTCTATGTACTAATTATGTTACTTCTGAAGGCAATTGGTTCCACTAGATTTTAGTTGGGGGTATCAGAGTAAAGGGGTTTGAATACAAATGCACGCCAAACTCTTTAAATATTTATTTGTAAAACATTTTAATAACCATTTATCATTTTCCTTCTACTTCACAATTATGTGCCATTTCTTTTCTTACATCAGGGGACACAGAGCCATAGTAATAACTATGTGGGTTATTTTGACCTATCAGGTGCTGGACACTGGCACGCCCCTTAAGGTGTGTACTTCCCCCAAATAACCCCTCCTATTGCTGGGAGTCCTCAGTTTTTTCACCAGTGTCTAAGGTGTTGGGCACAAGTAGCTCCTTTTTGAAAAAGGAAGAGGGGGCGTATTCCGTGCAGGTGGCATGGCTAATGCCGTCAGACACCGGCCACACATGCAGGAAGTGTTTCAAGCACTGTGAGAGAAGCTGCTGCCTGGCGGTGGAGGGACAGAGCAGAGAGGTTGGCTGGTCAGGATTGGTGACACAGGCATTTCCCTTTTGGCAACATTGTACTGAATAGCTAGGATTAATAGTTTACATTCTTTTGCTGGTAGTGCCTCTGCTTTGTGGTGTAAGCTTTGAGTGGCAAGGGGACCAGGAACTCCTCTAAGGGTTCTAAGGGGTCAATGGTATACAACAAGCTAAAAGACCCTTCCAAAAGAATGTCATCCTCCACTGAGAGGTATACGGCTAGTCAGATGAGCCGTCAAGGGTAGAACACTTCATTCCTTGTATATATTGTACAAACGTACACACACACACACACTAATTACAAGCAAACAGATCACAGGTAGGGATGGTTACCTTTAATAGCCATTCAAGCCCCTTTGTGTCAACTTGTGTGCATGTTATCAGACCAAAATCACCAGGGTATGTAAACTTTTGATCAGGATCATTTGGGTAGTTTCTGTTACCATTATGATTTAAAAAGAGTGTTCTAATTCATATTCTCTGAAAAATGGCCAAGAAATCATATATTCTGCCACCGTATGTAAACTTATGAGCACAACTGTGTATGTGTGTGTGTATGTATGTGTGTTTGTGTGTATGTATATATGTATATATAATATAATATATAATAATTTTTGTATTTTTTTTATGCCTATATCTGAAGTTCTTTAAAAATCCTCTTATGAGTGATCAAATGTAACAGCACCAAATAGTAATTGTCTGCTCCATTCATTCCAAATGTTATTAGAGCACTAACTCATCATTTGTGTCCTTTAGATGGAGGTGGTAAAGATTTGGTCTGTTATAAAGGGTGAGAAGCATATTTTAATTATTCTCCAATTCGTGAAAATTTGTGCTATTGTTAGAGCTGCAAATGCCTTTCTTGTTTTATCCAATACTTTTTGTGGTTTTCTGTTGCCTCTAATCCCCTCGTGCTTGTATGTAAAGAAAACTAAATGATACAGTTGCCCACTGGTGTGATCTACTGACAGAGGTTTATTTGAACATGCTTGGTCAGTAAGGGTCAATGTTGACCAAAGCCTTGCTGTGAGGCAGTTTTGCTGTGGATGGTGGGACTGCATTCAAATATTTGATGAACATTGCTCTTCCAATAAGTTTCTAAAGATAAAAGCTAGCCATTCGCAGCCTTAGCGATGTAGCTACATATGTATTGAAGCTCCCATTCTCCATATCATACTTACAGTAAAGTTAGTGACATCATTCTACCAAATTTACCGTTAACATTCTAATTGGTGCTTGGAGCTTCCTCATAATGTAAAACCATTTATATTAGCTTAGATGTGGTTTGTGAAGGTTTCGTTTTCCCTACCAATGAGTTAGTGATTTTCTTCTGGCCTTTTAAGATTCTGTGATTCCAGTCGATGCTGTTGTTAACCCTAGAGGTCTGTAAGATAATGTTTGGTATGTTTGGATGTGATCTTCATGCTAATGATGATTTTATGCCTTTAAGTTAACGTGACCAGATCTTCCAAGATTTTGGAATCCCATGTGATGACATAGATAAACCCTGAAGGTCTGCCAGATGATGTATGGATGTGATTTAGATGATAATGCAGATTTTTTCTTCAAGTTAGATAAATCGGGCAATATACCTGATGTGATATGGAAACCCTTTGATTGCCATCTTTGATTGGATTGTTTCGCATTTTACAGACACTGTTTAATGCAACAGGATTTAATCTCATTTTAACAGTAGTACTGTGAAGCAGTGGGTGAATACACCCTGGAATGTCATATACATTGCATCGTTAGTACCTCGTGAGCTTCTCCTCCTCCTGTGTACCAGGCTTGAGGCTGATAGAATTAACTTTTCTACAATTTCTTCACACCATATTCTCTAACCAATTATGTGTCCACTCTTCTCTGTTATATTGGTATATGCAGTATGTTGTTAAAGGATAAGTGCTGATCATGGGTTATAGAGTCTACATGGTCTTCCGGCTCTCGGCTGCTGTAGTTTGCCTTTTTAATTGCTTTTATATATTTTTTTGTTGGGTGGTTTGCTCTTTTCCAGGGAGTTATTCAACTAATACAGGTATGACTATTTTGATACATTTGGTGTTTCTTTTTTGTATGTAGTCTCTTCTGACATGCACCTAAAGCTCTTATTCTTGCTGTACAGTATTTATCAAAATTTATAGTTCTTCCCTTTTTGTTACTTTTTCAATAGTGAGAAAAATAATGAGGTTTTTAATTGCTGACCTACTTATGAAAATGGCATTTGCCTGGCTGTCTGCCTTCAATACCTTGAATCATTGACCCAAAACATGGTTGGAGTGAAGTTAGAGCTTTTAATAAGTACACTTGTTCCAGATCGTTGATTCAAAAGAGGTACTAAAGCTATTGATAAAGCAGGCAAACTATCATTTTAGACGGAAAGGTCAGGCTTGGCACAAACTAGAAATAAAGCCTTACTAGATCTACTGATTACCAGCAATACAGACCTGATCACGGATGTGGAAATACGGGACAATTTAGGAAACTGACTACAGGTCAATAGGCTTCAGTATAAATCACACAAATAGGAAACATAAGGGAAATACAAACACACTGAATTTCAAAAGAGCCAACTTCCCTAAACTATGAACCTTGTTAGAAGGCACAAATTGGGATAAAATCATAGGAACAAAACACGAATGAGAGATGGGTTTGCTTATTAAATGAGGGCATAAGCCAGTGCATCCCATTGGGTAATAAAAGAGCGAACAAAAGTCCTGAATGGCTTAACGGCAATGTAAAAATGCATATAAAAGCAAAAGAGAAGGCCTTCAAAAAATACAAGGTTGAGGGATCATCGCCAGCATTCAAACTTTATAAAGAATGCAACAAAAAATATAATGGTGCAATTAGGGTGTCTAAGCTAGAACACGAGAGACACAGTAGAGGAGAGCAAAAAAAATCCCCAAAAATTATTTAAATATGTAAACAGTAAAAAGGAGGACTGACCATATTGGCTCCATAACGAATGAGGAAGGACATCGGGTTGCAAAGGATGGGGAGATGGCAAAGATATTAAATTTATTCTTCTCCTCAGGCTTCACAAGGGAATTGGTGGGCTTCAGTAACCAAAACTGCAGTGTTTATCCTCGTGACACATTACAGGAAGCACCCTTATGGCTAACAGAGGACAGAATTATGCCCCATACACACAGTACAGTTTAGGACAAAATCCATCATAAAAAATTCCGACGGATTTTGTGGTCGGAATGCCCGACCGTGTGGCGGGGGCTAAGAGTGGCAGGGTTGTGGAATTCCCTTCCACAGGAGGTGGTCTCAACGGGGAGCATCGATGGTTTAAAAAAACAAACACCTAATCGACCGCAACATACAGAGATATACAATGTAATACTGACGTGTAATTACACACATAGGTTAGACTTGATGGACTTGTGTCTTTTTTTCAACCTCACCTATTATGTAACTATGGGGATGCATGTTAAGGGTTTTCTTCACTCATCTTCTAGCATAATGGCAAATGTATATGTTATCTGGAGTCTTGCAAAACTGCAATGGCCTTTTTTGGTTACATAAAAAAATATTCAAAAGAAGGGAATCTTTCATGCTCAGGGCCTACATGCAATAAAGAGTCATCCTTATAAATGATGTATCACGGAAACAATTCTGAGCACTGTTTTCATGTTATGTCTGTCCTTAAAGTATTTGTAATACTGCTGTAAGATGGGAATTTGATGGTTTTACATCATGTATTTTATTTTCCAGTTGTGGCTACAGTAAGCTAGACTCTGGAATTCTTTTGTAAATGGGTTGTTTAAATAGGATTATATTTCTTGAAAATTCCCCAGCTAACTGAAGTTTGGATGTGTTGTACGGTACAACAATTTTAGTTTAACCGTCTGTTATTTTATTCATGTATGTATTGTTAATGTTGATTTCTCAAATATAGAATCCAGCAGCAGCAAAGATGAGTTATTGTCTTTTATCATCGTATTTTACCTTCAGCTTCTTTTATGATGTTTTTGCAATTACTTCTAGAAAAATAGCAGGCATGTCTGGTACAAAATACCAAATTGTCTTTCTTCTCCCCAATTTTCAATATCCGTGATCCATAAGGTTTACAAACGTATGGGTATTGTAGATATAAAAAAACAAAGTACTTCCAAATTAGGACTTTTTTCCTTTTTCTTTAGGGGTGGCCCGTCCATTAAGGACATGCGGCGCCACCTCCCGTTTCTATCGCTGCCGCCACCCCCATTTATGCATCTGGCCCCTTTCAGGATGCCGGGCACATGAATTACAGTGTTGGAGTTTTCTTTTTTTTTAAGTACATGATTAGAGCCAGAGGCTGTAATAGGCTTCAAAATGGGGTGGGCTGTGGACGCAGAGCATTGCACTCGGAGTCCACCCAGGTGTGTTAGAACAGCAACTGAATATTCACTATTCTAACACTGAATCGCCTCTCTGCCAATAACGGGTGTGAGATGCGTTTCCCGATTGGCCTAAAGGAGAAGTCTTAGGATTGGCTGCCGAGGAGGCGGCCTGCCAAGTCTGAGAAAAGAAGCTAAAGAGATACAATGTTTATACTTATTAATGAACTGAACTTTGTGTGTGGGAGTTCAGTTTAACCATTTAAAGACTAAATCTTTTCTGACGCTTGTTGCTTACAAGTAAAAATCCAGTATTTTCTTATAGAAAATCACTTAGAACCCCCAAAAATTATTTATAAATATATATTTTTAGCAGAGAGCCTAGGGCATGGGTCTTCAAACTATGGCCCACCAGTTGTTCAGGAACTATAATTCCCATCATGCCTAGTCATGTCTGTGAATGTCAGGGTTTTACAATGCCTCATGGGATGTGTAGTTTCGCAACAGCTGGAGGGCCATCGTTTGAGGATCCCTGCCCTAGGGAATAGAATAGCACAGTATTTGCGCAGTGGATTTTCAAACACAATTTCTTTGGAAAAAATACACTAATGAATTTAAAAAACGAAAACCGTAAAGTTAGCCCATCATGGGGATGGTGAATCTTTTGACATTAAAGTGTATCACCTGTAATTCTAAGTACGTTGTTTATCTCATTTGGTGCCCATGTGGTCTGTACTATGTGGGTAGAACTAAAAGACTGCTAAGAGTCCGTATAGCGGTACACACTGTGGTGGAAGATTGAAGGATTGGATGAATATTCACTTCTATTGTTTTTCTGCACTTTATCAATGGACTTTATATAGCATGTCATCACGGGGTGTTATATGTTTAATGTTGATTTATATATTTTTTTAGATCACTCATTAGGGCCGGTTCACACTGCAGGCGCGGCGAGGCGTCTCCGACTTGCCTCGCCGCGACCTGCGGGGACCTCAGCGGCGACTTGCAGAGGACTTCTGTATAGAAGTCAATGCAAGTCGCCCAGAAGTAGTACAGGAACCTTTTTTCTGAGTCGGAGCGACTCGAGTCTCTCCTCTCAGAACGGTTCCATTGTACAGAACGGGGGCGACTTGCGGGAGCGAGGCGAGTCGTGTCGCCTCGCATCGCCCGCTGTGTGAACCGGCCCTTAATGATATCTAGTGCTACTTAAATTATTTCCTATTATTTGCAGTACACAGTGTTTCGGTATAATTTATTTTTGTTTTGATATTGTTTCACGAAAGTAGCAGCTGTTTTTTACTGACATTTTGTTGTATGTTATTTCTTGTTTTGGAGCGGTGGTGGTATTGAAAACATTTTTTGGGGAGGTTATTTGTCAGTACCAGCAGACTAGCTTTAACACAAAGGTATCCATTTTGGTTTTAGGACAAAAGTTTAAACCCTTATTCAACATTAATAACTCCTTATCGGATAACATAATGGATGAAATATTGTGTACCACATTAGAAGTTAAGTCCCCTGACAATTCCTGGCCCTGGTTGCAATTCCTTTGTGACTTGTTTTTTTCTGCTCTTCTTACCTCCCCTTCTCCTTGGACGGGATGGGTAGAAAGATGTTCTAAAAAAGTTCCACACTGTGCATTGGTAGAGAAGCCTACGGATGCCATGGAAGATATAGAAGTCGATGTTTGTTGGTTGCGTCTAATATTTCTGAAGGGTCTATTACGAAAACTATTGGAATCTGTCCAATTGTAGACCCTAGTATTGGCATAGTCCTCACAGTCTTAAGTTTAGACCTTTTGCATGCTTCAATATTCTTTTTTTATGTCACAAGTTTCTCATGACAGGATTTCTTTATTTTCAATGTTTCCTCTTGACCCATTGATTCATTCAGTTGTACCTCCCACTCCACTATCTGTTGTGACAGGGAGACTCGTTCAGCTTCAAAAAATGGTACTGTTAAAGTCATTAAATCGAATGTGCATTTGTTAATAATGCGAGTGAACTCTGCTTTGAAGTCCTCATTTTGAAAACAAGGTCGGCACGATTCGTACTCGTAATCCACGAGGGATTAGTTGTTTGCAGTACTCGGCCAGTGTGACCTCGTAGAGTCTCATGGAGACAAGTTTGTTCGAAAGTTTGTCCGGCTTACGTGTAAGTAAAGAAACACTGATCTATCCTGCGTGATGGTTATCCGTCTATAAGATCCATATTAAATGTTCTAAATCTAAAAGTTATTATTTTGTTTTATGCACCCACATATAGATAATACACATATATAATATTTTGTATACAATGTTTATTTTTTTATATATCACGCAAAGGTTCTTTTTATACATAATTTTTACCTAAATTAAATATACAATATAAAATCTATATACAATACTATTATTTCAAAAAAATCTAATTTCTTGGTAAACTTAGGCCAATATGTATTCTGCTACATGTTTTAGGAAAAAAAAATAATCCCAAGCAAATATTGGTTTACGTGAATGTTAGACCCCTTTCACACTGGGGAGCTTTTCAGGCGATACAGCGCTAAAAATAGTACCTACAAAGCGCCCTGAAACCCCGAGGGCTTTCACACTGGAGCAGTGCGCTGGCTGGATGGTAAAGAAAAGTCCTGTTAGCAGCATCTTTGAAGTGGTGAAGGAGCGGTGTATATACCGCTCCTGCCCATTGAAATGCATGGGGAGGCGCGGCTATGCTGCCGGCAAAGTGCTGCTGCAACAGCGCTTTGCAGTGGTTTTAACTCTCTCGGCCGCTAGCAGGAGGTAAAACCTGCCCCGCTAGCGACTGACTACTGCCGCTAAAACCACGGTATAGCACCGTTTTACCGCCGCCACCCGCACTGCCAGTGTGAAAGGGGGCTTATAGTATCTACAAACTATGGGATATATACGGAAATGTATTTTTTTTGTATGCTAGTAATGTGGTGCCATCAGCGACATAGCGGGACTGCAGTGTTGCAGAAGACAATCGGACACTGATGCACTGGCCACTTTGTGGAAACCAGTAACACTAATACAGAAATCTGTGCTAAAAATATGTAAATATATATATATATATATATATATATATATATATATATGTATAAAAACAAACAAATATACACACACACGTGATCCTACGCACAGCTGCCACCCTGGAGCAGTAAAACTGCTATAGGGTGGTTAATGGAAACCTCCCAAATAGGGATCCAGACAACATAAAAAAATTTCTGACATAAATTGAATGAACAATACTATCCTTCCTGCCCTTGATTTTTGGTTCTATAGCTGGTTAGTCCTAGGCTGCAGTGCTTTTACCAAATGTGTAATGCTGTGTCATTGGAGTTGTATTGTTTGAATGAAGGATTGGGAATAGAAGTTATTGAAACTCCAATGAATCCACAAACCTTATTTCTTACTTACTCAGAACAGGAGAAAATGTATTTTTGCTGCCATTTTTTTACAGGCTTATTCTTGTAGTATACAGAATATGCTGCTACATATAGAGAACAGCCTTATTTTAGTGCAAGTCCAATATTCCACCTCCATTTAAATTCACATTCATAATTATTTAAGAGCTGTCCAATTGTTGTTTATGGTTTTCATTAGCCATACTGGATCCTATTCCCTTTAATGAGACATTACCATTGGTCATTTATGTAGTACACAAGTATTTACGAAAAGGCACAGCAAATTTGAATCTTCATGATTTTGGTGAGTTTATTAGTATGCACTCTGTGTCCTGGTAACATGCAGTGCTGTTTGGTAACAGCAATGAATAAACCGTAAGGCTGGGTTCACACTGCTGCGGGGGGAGATCCGGATGTGATTCGCACCGCAAATCACATCCGATCTCCGTAGCGATGCGAGTTCAGCCATACAGATAGTATGGCTGAATTCGCATCGCTCCCGCAGCAAACTCGCACGGGACCCTTTTTTTGGTCCGCAACAGAATCGGATCGCATGGGTGTTCACACCATGCGATCCGATTCCTGTGCGAGTCGGCAGATCGCACTGCGATATGCGGACGGATCTGGGGGTGTCATTAACATATCATTGACACTCCCAGCCGTCCGCATAGGGCAGTGTGAACTGCCGGCGGGAGGTGTGCGATGCGGGAAAACGCAGCGGATTTGCGGCATTCCCGCATCGCAGCGGTGTGAACCCGGCCTCAAAAGGAATGAGGGAATAAAGAAGAAAGGTGGAGAAGGACATAAGTCTACTTAAAATCATTTTGGATAAAATTTGTACATCACTGGTCTTGCAACCTAAATATAACTAAACATTTTTTAGAAATGTTTTTTTTTTGGGGGGGGGGGGGGGTTTGAAGGGGGGGTTGGGAGCTAAGGAGGCAGTATCCTGGCCTCCACACTTAAGACGAAATAAGGATAAAAGGGGAAGAAGGGAGAGGGGAAATAGAAAATGTTTTGGTTATACATTTTTCAGAAATATGCCCATTTGAGAGGGGGTAATAAAGGACTGCTCTTTTCTTTTTTTCTTTTTATTTTTTTTTTTTTTTTTTTGGTATTTGTGAACGTGTATGTATTTTCATTTCTGAACGTTTTGTATTCATGTATTGGAAATGATATGGAAGAGTTTGTATGTTTATATAAAAAAAATAATTTAAACAACAAAGAAGAAATTTCTTAAAATTTAATTGCATATGTTTCAAATAGATTTTATATATATATATATATATATATATATATATATATATATATATATTTTCTTTTAAATTTGTCGCCCTTTTTTTGTTTATGTGCAAAATATAAAAAAACACAATGGTGATCAAATACCACCAAAAGAAAGCTCTATTTGTGGGGGAAAAAATTAGATAAATTGTATTTGGGTACAGCATTGTATCACAAAAATTGCCTTGCCAGTGGTGAAAGTTTTTTTTCATTCAGCCTGCTGGCTGAACAAAAAACAAAACAAAAAAAAACGTAACCATGTATGGCTAGCTTTAGTTTCGCTATTTAATGGGAGGACACAAACATAGATTTCTTAACTTTTCAAAAAGACTTTCAAAATCTTAAACGTCGAGCTTAAAGTGGTTGTAAAGCAACTGTGTGTTATGTACATTATGTACCCCCAGTGTGTGTGCTTTTTTTAAAAATATGCCACTCTATACCGGCAGGTGGTCACATGAGCGCTGAGTGGCACTATGAGTATGTGGTATAAAGCGGTATATTGTATAAAAAGCACATACACTGGGGTACATAATGTAATATTTCACAGGGGATTGTAGGAATAAGTCAGTTAAGATAGCAGCAGGAGGGGTGGGGAGGAGATCATCACTCTCACAAAGTGAGTGACAGGGAGGATGGGGAAGGGGGGGGGGGCAAGGAGAGACCGTGGTTGAAGGAGGCATGTAAAACTGACTATGGTATCATGGATCAGCAGCTGTGATAAACGTGGTCATTTTATAGAGGGGGCACCAGCACCAGGCAGGATTAGCATGGTATTTTAGATGATAGAAGGGACCAAGTTACACAGCATAAGTACTGTGCTCTTATTCATGCTTTAACTGCCTCCAGACTGCCCCAAGTACATTTACTGCAGCAGGACGGCCCTTCAGAGCGAAATCACGTACTTGTACGTGATTTTGATTGCCGGGTCTGGGGTGCGTGCCGCCAGTGACCAGCTCCCGCTGTGTCAGTTGGTGGGTCCAGCTGACCTAATGTCCGCTGGGACCCACCAATCGTTCCTGAGGCAGACAGTAAACAAGGCAGATCGCCATTCCATCAGAGGGGAAGATGGAGATATTGTGTTTTTCCTAAGCCAGAACACTGATCTCTGTCTTCCCCCAGCCAAAACACCCCCCATACCATTAGCAAGCACTCTCAGGGAACCCATTTAACCCTTTGATCGCCCCAGATGTTAACCCCTCCCTACCAGTGTCAGTACAGTGACAGTGCATTGTTTTTAGCACTGATCACTGTATTGGTGTCACTGGTCCTCAAAAAGTGTCACTTAGTGTCCGATTTGAATGTCACAGTCCCGCTAAAAATCGCTGATCGCCACCATTACTAGTAAAAAAAAAAACTTCCAAAAATTGATCCCATAGTTTGAAGACGCTATATCTTTTATGCAAACTAATCGGTATACGCGTATTGGGATTTTTTTGGCCAAAAATATGTAGCGGAATACCTAGTGGCATAAAAAAAATTAAGAAAATAGATTTTTATTTTTTATTGGATGGATGTGTTTTATAGCATCAAGTAAAAAATATTGTTTTTTTTTTTCTTTAATAGTCGGCCTTTTTTTGCTTAAAGCGCAAAAAAAAAAAAACAGGTGATCAAATACCACCAAAAGACAGCTTTATTTGGGGGATGGGATACATACATTTTATTTGGTTACAGCGTTGCATGACCATGTCAGTGTAAGTAATGCAGTGCTGTATCACAACAAAATGGCCTGGTCATGTGGGGGGGAATCCTTCATGAGCTAAAGAAGTTAAAGGAATAGGATCAATTATTTTATTTTGTGAACGAAATGTAGATTTATACCTTTTATGGAAATGCCTTTTACTTTGAAAAGTAATTTAAAAAATGAAATGCAAAAAACAAAACCTGGCCCTTCAGAAGACAGTTGACCTTGCCTTCCACAGTCGGGGTTTGGTGCCTTAGTGGCTAATCCACAAGCATGATGGGGGAATTCATGTTAGAGGGGCTTTTTTATTTTTTAAGTTTTTTATTTTATTTTTTTAGACCTTTGAATGTTTAAAATATCATGAATGTGAAAATTGCAGCACGAGGAAAGAAAGTATGAAGTCCTATGTTGCCTTTTCTTCAGCCTCTGCATTAGTCTGGTTAGTTTTATTTTCATTTAGTACATGTCGCTTTAAACCAGATGGTGTTTAACTGATACAGTGGGGTTTCTGAGGACAGGCACAGTAATGTATACAATAAGG
Organism: Lithobates pipiens; assembly: GCF_037356315.1. Lineage (NCBI taxonomy): Eukaryota > Metazoa > Chordata > Amphibia > Anura > Ranidae > Lithobates > Lithobates pipiens. The sequence goes on from NW_027507718.1 coordinate 335,670,130, forward strand.
AAAGAAATGTCTACAGCTTACTTTTTTTTCTATTCAAGTCACTTGTGATGTAACACAGAAAATTGATTTCCTTTCATATTAGCTGCATTTAAGGTGTTTGTGACCCTGAAATATTACAAGGACTGCACCTTTAAAAGACCTGCCGTCACGTTCCTTATACAAAGTCTTTTGTGCGTATCCCAAGGACACTGCTAAACGATTGTTAGTCGGCATAACTCTCACCCTCTACTGCTGAAGAATGGCAAACAATATGCTAACTAAAGAAACATTTCCCTTTACATTTCGATTTTCTTAGTTCTTGGCACCTAGCTTGCATCCTTTTTATATATTCCATTATTACGTTCCATGTTCAGTACACGGTATGCAGGCTTTTAGGATAGATTTCACCTAAAGAGTAGTGCCCTGCAACAGAAGACTTTGTCCTTTTTACCCATTTGGCTGTCTTTGTGGGTTCATCCGTAATTAACCCCTTGTTATATTACACTGATCAGTATGTTGCTATAAATACTGATCTCTTTTGGATGTTTTTTTTTTCCCTCACTTAGAAACAAATGACTACCATACTGAAACAAAATAAATGTCATCACGTTCTTCTATATTTGAGTAAGCAATCCTTGGCATTCAGTAAAAAAAATAACATTGCATTGTTTAAGCTGAACTCCAGCCTCACTTGCATGCCCCTTACACGCGGTCGGACTTTCCGACGTTCAGGTGACATATAACACGTACGACGGGACGTATAACACGTACGCGGTGACGTATAACACGTACAACGGGACTATAAACGGGCCAGTAGCCAATAGTTTTCGTTTCGTAATTTATTCTGAGCACGCGTGGCACTTTGTCCGTTGGAATTGTCTACACGCGATCGGAATTTAAACAATCAAACTTTGTGTGTTGGAAATTCCAACGGAAAAAGTCAGATGGAGCCCACACACGATCAGATTTTCCGGCATCACGATCCGATCGCACAATTTCCCTCGGAAAGTCCGACCGCGTGTACAGGTCATCAGTCTTGCACAGTTGTACCGGCTCCTCACTTGTACCAAAACTGATTTCATTGCACACTGTGAATTTCTCATTGTGCATTAGAAGCTACAGAAAGTCAGACTGCCTCATTTTCTGGCTGGGGTATGTTCAGCACTTAATGCTTTAGCCTTACTGTCACTACCCCCCATGCATTGGGTTTCTGTTCTTTCAATCATGGAGGCTCAGCATTACATGTGGGTGTTGCTTAGTGTAGTGTTCTGCGTGCATCCACCTATTAAGCTGTGTTGATATTTTGCATAACTCCTCCCCAACAGTCAGCTCACTTTTTGTATCTAGGGCTGAGTTACTGTGTGTGATGTGTTCAGGAAGCAGTCTACAGCACCATGGTGGCCTCTCCCATAGAGAAACATAGAGGCACAGTAATGTTATCAGGTGTATAAAATTGTAATGTTGATGAGGCATAGAGGGTGGAATGGGGAAGGAAAAATATAAACAGATTAAACACAGTGTGCTTGTATTTCATAGTCTGTTCAATCTGAGTAAGGTGCAGGCTGTGCTCATGCAAGAGGCGTGTTAAAAAGGCTGGCATTGTGAGGGGGTGTGTGCCAAGGACAGGCTGTGATTAGTTGGGGATGGATGTTGTGGCTGAAAAAATTACTCTGTGCTGACATACTATGTGTCTGCACAGTGTACTGTACCTCTGATTAGCCAGCCAAAGGATGAAAACTGACCATGCTAAAACAGATCAGCTTATTTGCTTTGTGTGGTCAGTTTAAAACAGTCAGTTTAGAACAAGGAAGAAAGGTGACTGGCAGGATAAAGCAGGTACTCCAGATGGAAGATGCACATACAAGTAATAGAGACTAAGATTTAGAAAATACATGTATTTGAACACATTCCTAGAAAAAGAAATATTTAGGGTAAGTGTCACCAAACCCACATCACAAAAACATTTCAATAAATGGTGTATTGCATGCTGTTATACACACTCTGTCACAATGAGATTTGTTTTCTGTATTCTGCAAAAACCTGGTTGATCCTGCTGTTCTGTCTCCCCCTCCTGTCCAAGTCCCCAATTCAGCTAGGGGTTTTGCAGAGCAGTTTTGGCAGCTCTGCATATGCTCACTTTTCCACGAGTGTCTATGCTGAGCATTTCCTCCCTATAACATCTGAGCAGCCTATGTAACTATAGAGTCACACATGGGGATATACACAGTGGTAAATGACAGCCCACTCCCTCCCTCCTGCTCCATGCCAACTAATCAGCTTAACACAATGGGAGTGGGATATTATATAGATTGATAGAGGCATCGCCTCCCTGTTCTAATACACAGGTTGGAGGGGTTTAACACAGTCTTTGACTAGCAGAAATCCACCCACACCATGTTATTGGCAAAAAAAATGCATAATTGAGATATATATATATATATATATATATAGATATAGATTATATATATATATATATATATCCATTTAAAACCGTTTGTCGATACAAATTATTTATTTTTACTCAGTATTCCAAAGGCTGTTTTTCTTATGTTGAACTTGTGACCAGCAGCAGAGAACTAGAATCTCCTCATGCTCATGTTTCCCTGCAGACAGGCTGGTACTTGGATGTTTATTTTTTTATTTTTCTTAGAATAATTACAGTGCCATTATCCACATGCAGAAATGGAGGAGGCAATGTCAATTAAACAGTGTTTGTTTATCATTACTAATTAATACATTCTACTTAATACAATACTTAAGTGTTACTAAACCCAGGACCCTGCATTCACTGTATCTGCTCTCCCACAGTACACAGCACATGAAAATGCAATTGTTTTAGTAAATATAAACTGCTAAATATTTCCCATCAGCAGTAAATAGCAGTCTTGTGACTAATATAAGTGTCCGGCCAAACACTGGTTAAAGCTTATAGGAGGAGTTTTTATTCTCCTCGGATTGTTCTATGAGGTCCCCTGACCCTCTGTCTGGGCAGTGCTGATTGGCCTGGTGCCGATCACACCACACTGAGCATGTACAGAGTTCCCCAAGGTTCTGCACTATCAGGAGATGGATTGGGGACTGTGGAAGAGCGGGAGGATCAGAGAACACCTGATCAAACTGCCATTTTACACACAATACACAGGTTTAACCCCTTAAGGTTCCTGAGTGGGTATAACAAGCATGCTTTACTGCATATACAGACTGATTTTACTGTTGTGGGTTTAGTAACACTTTGCATGTATTTTTCAAAGCAACTACTGTGAGTACCTTAATGTGACTTGATTTTTGGCTGAGCTATGTAAATAAATCTCAAAAATTAATGGATATCCTTTGGCACAGTATATATATATATATATATATATATATATATATATATATATATATATATATATATATAATATAATATGTCACATAGAAGGAAATGTCATTACATGTCCTTGGTGTGGTGTTAAGTGTAGTCCCTGCTTTCATTAATCTTTGTGTGGTGTAGCTTGTATTTGCAGTTGGTGTTTTAAAAATGGCTGAAATCTTGGAATATAGCTCGTGGTCACAGCAAACAATTAAGCAGTACAAAAAAAAAAAGCCTTGCTGTATGTTGTAGGTCGCCTCTCAATACCTTTAGGGTGTTTTTAAGCATTTCACTTTGGCATCTCTCTACGCTGTATTTTGTGTGAGCAATGTGTTTGTCTATTTCTTTAGCTATCACTGCCTGTCTATGGGCATCTTTACATTAGGTCATGCAATCATCACCTAATCCCTATATATAAAGTGGTGTTTTGTATGGTAGCTTATTTTGCTGTTTGACAAATATCCATAAAACTACTTAGTGACTCTGGATCTCACTTCTCATTGGAGGAAATGATCCTTTAATCATGCTTTTAATTTGCTTTCCCATTTCGCTGTACATGATCTCAGTTTGTTTATCCCTAAGGCATTACATGCTATAATAAATGGCTGCAAGTTGTCATAGAAGCAAGGCAAACTTGGAAAGTTGTACACAGCACTATTCAACCAGGTAATATGCTTGCTTTTAGCAATCTAGCAGAGTCTGCATTTTTTAATAGAAACTCCCAGTTTTGTTAAAAAAAAATCCTGCTCAAGTCAGCTATATACATTGAAAGGAGTTCAGGAAATTTAATTTGATAGTCTTACTAGCCTTTGTTCTGAAGATATTTCAGTAGTCTGTGCCAGCACACTTGAAAGCAGAGTGGAAGATTCTGATAAATTATACCAATGTGAGTAGAACCAGTTTTGTAACAGAGTCCTTATACAACACCAGCATCCCTCTAGACATGTAGCAACCTTTTGCTTACCAAAAATTACAGCCAGGTTCACACTATAACAGGAACGCATGTAAATTGCACGCATTGCCATACTTGCGTACCCACAGCAAGAATGCCGTTCAGGAGAGCAGAACCGCACAGCACCCTGTGTTTCCCAAAAGGCACTGCAGCCCATTAAAATGAAGCACACAGTACTTGCAACCGTGTTAACCTAACCTAAATGCTTACTGTAGTAAACATACAGTGCCTTGAAAAAGTTTTCATACCCCTTGAAATGTTCCACATTTTATGTTCCAACCAAAACTGTAAATGTATTTTATTGGGATTTTGTGATAGACCAACACAAAATGGCACATAATTGTGAAGTGGAAGTAAAACGATAAATGGTTTGCCAAATTGTTTACAAATATGTGAGAAATGTGGTCTGCATTTATATTCAGCCACCCTTAACCACTTCAGCCCCAGAAGAATTTACCCCCTTCCTGACCAGGCTTTTTTTTGCAATATGGCACTGTGTCGCTTTAACAAATAAAATTTGTCCTTTTTTTTTTTTTTTCCCACAAATAGAGCTTTCTTTTGGAGGTATTTGATCACCTTGGCGTTTTTTTTTTTGTGCTATAAACAAAAAGATCAACAATTTTGAAAAAAACACATTATTTTATACTTTTTTGTTATAATATCCCAAAAAAATGAAATAAAAAAAATTGTCATCAGTTTAGGCCAATATGTATGTGTCTACATATTTTGGGTAAAACAAATCACAATAAGCGTATATTGATTGGTTTGCACAAATGTTATAGCGCCTACAAAATAGGGGATGGACTTATGGCATTTTTTATTATTATTATTATTATTTATTTTTTTAATAGTAATGGCGGTGATCTGTGATTTTTATCGGGACTGCAACATTGTGAAGGACACATCGGACACTTTTTACACTTTTTTGGGACCAGCGACATTTATACAGCAATCAGAGCTAAAAATAGCCACTGATTACTGTATAAATGTCACTGGCAGGAAAGGGGTTAACACTAGGGTGTGATCAAGGGGATAAATGCGTTCCCTAGATGTGTTCTAACTGGGGGGGGATGTGACTGACTAGACGAGGAGAGAGATCGTTGTTACTACTTATTAGGAACACACGATCCCGCTCCTCTCCCCTGACAAAACCAGGATTTGTGTGTTTACACACACAGATCTCGGTTCTTATTCTGTCATGAGCGATCATGGGTGCTCAGCAGTCATCCAGCCCGCCGGACACTCGTGTCGGCTCTGGGAACACGCTGTGGCCACGCGCCTGTGCTACAGCATCTTAAAGAGCTGACATACAACTATGACAGCTCTCTCAGGGTACCCATCCTGCCGCAGTATAACTGTGGCGACTGGTCAGGAAGGGGTTAATCTATACTTTGTAGAACCACCTTTCGCTGCAGTTACAGCTGCAAGTCTTTTTGGGGATGTCTCTGCCAGCTTTGCACATTTAGTGAGTGACATTTTTTGCCCATTCTTCTTTGCAAAATAGCTCAAGCTCAGATTGGATAGAGAGCGTCTGTAAACTGCAATTTTCAAGTCTTGCCACAGAGAATCTCAATTGGACTTTGATTGGGCCATTCTAAAAATAAACATGCTTTGATCTAAACCATTCCATTGTAGCTCTGGCTGTATTTTTAAGGTTGTTGTCCTGCTGGAAGGTGAACCTCCGCCCCAGTCTCAAGTCTTTTGCTGACTTTAACAGGTTTTATTCTAAAATTGCCCTGTATATGGCTCCATCCATCTCAACATGATGCTGCCACCACCATGTTTCATGGTGGAGATGGTGTGTTCAGAATGATGTGCAGTGTTAGTTTTCTGCCATGCATAACTTTTTGCTTTTAAGCCAAAAAGTTTGATTTTGGTCTCATTTGACAAGAGCACCTTCTTCCACATGTTTGTCGTGTCGCCCACGTAGCTTCTCGCAAACTGCAAATGGGACTTCTTATTGCTTTCTTTTAACAATGGCTTTTTTCTTGCCACTCTTCCATAAAGGCCAGATTTGTGGAGTGCACAACTAATATTTGTCCTGTGGACAGATTCTCCCACCTGAGCTGTGGATCTCTGCAGCTCCTTCAGCGTTACCATGGGCCTCTTGGCTGCTTCTCTGATTAATGCTTTTCTTGCCAGGCCTGTCAGTTTGGGTGGAGAGCCATGTCTTGGTAGGTTTTCAGTTATGCCATACTCTTTCCATTTTTGGATGGATTGAACCATGCTCTGTGAGAAGTTCAAAGCTTGGGATAGTTTTTTTATAACCTAACCCTGCTTTAAACTTCTCCACAACTCAACTTTATTTCTGAACTGTGTGGTGTGTTTCTTGGCCTCCATGATGCTGTTTATTCACTAAGGTTCTCTAACAAACCCGAGGGCTTCACATAACAGCTGTATTTATACTGAGATTAAATTACTAACAGGTGGATTCTATTTACTAATTAGGTGACTTCTGAAGGCAATTGATTCCTCTAGATTAGTTAGAGGTATCTGAGTAAAGGAGGCTGAATACAAATGCATGCCACACTTTTCACATATAAAATTTCTCAATTATGTGCCACTTTGTGTTGATCTATCACATAAAATCCCAATAAAATACATTTACCTTTTTGGTTGTAACATGACGAAATGTGGAAAATTTCAAGGGTTATGAATACTTTTTCAGGACACTGTAGGTGCCTGGAGTTCTACCTTAAGTTCTGAGCAACTTTTTTTGTGTTTGACTTGGTGGTTCTCAGGTTTTTATTTTTGTTACACTATAGGAGAGATTTCTTCTTCTTTCCTGTTCATTTAGCCTAGTACACTTGTGCTTCTGTTGGGTTACATTGTCCGGTTCAATAAAAAATATCCTTCATTTGGCCCGTGTATATGACAGCCGGGCCTGACTACTGTTGGACGTGCATGCTGGAAAACCAGGGTTACTGGTGATCCCACAATAGGGATAAAACTTTTCCATGAAAGGGAGTTTAAAAAGACATGTGGCCATTCACTAGAAATGAGAAGAGAAGCAGTTTAAGGGTTCTTTAGTGTTAGCCCTTGTACACACGGTCAGACATTCTGCCAACCAAATCCGGTGGATTTTGTCCGACGGATTGTGTCCGAAACTGTTGCATACACACGGTCGGACCAAGTTGTCGGAAAAACCGATCGTTCAGAACGTGATGACGTTATTTTGTTACGACGGGACTACGTTCACGCTAGTAGCCAATAGCTTTGATGTAGGAATTTGATCTGAGCATGCGTGACACTTTGTCCGATCAAAATTCTCTACACATGATCAGAGTATGTCCGATCGGACCAGTTTGTTGGAAAATATTTCCAACAAGTTGGAAAATTGGGTCCGACGGATATTCCGACGGAAACAATCCGATGCATACCACACACAGTCGGATTATCCAACAACACGGTTCGATAGGACACATTCCGTCGGAATCTCTGATCATGTGCACAAGGGATAAGAGTGGTAAGGATTTAGAATTCTCTTCCACAGGTGGTGGTTTCAGCGGGGAGCATCGAGAATTTAAAAGACTATTAAATAAGCACCTGAATGACCACAACATACAGGGATATACAATGTAATACGAACATAAAAGCACACACACAGGTTGGACTTTATGGACTTGTGTTTTTATTTTTATTTTATTTTTCTCAACCTCACCTACTATGTAACTATGTAACCTGTAAATGTAATGTGGCTGCACTTGTACCTAATTTATCACAAGCTATACATAGAAACAAGAGAATAAAAAATGTAACACGCAAATAATACAAATTATTACTGGTATCCCCCTGATCTTTTACAATTTACAAGTATATAGTCATTTAAGACGCTATAAATTCCATTTGATTAGTTAGAAATCAGTTATAAGCCCATAATGCAATGCATTTGTATTTTTAAAATCTATAAGATGGAGGTTCTTGATTTATTCAAGGACAGACAAGTGACTTTGAGATATCAAGTCCACACAACAGCCTCTTATGAAGCATATCCCCAAAGTTATTCTGGAGGTTTATCAATACCTATAGTTTTAAGGAATAGGGTGGGGGTAAATTATTAGAAATCTTCGCATTCATTGGTTAAAACTTTTTAATGGCTACAATTTTTACACTGTTTTGCTATGTGTCTCTTGTACTGGGCTTTTCATGTTTTTTTTTTTTTTTTCCACCTGGCAGCTCTGTGTGAAATATGATTGGATTGAACAAACTTTACCCAGCTGTTCTCCTGGAATTATGTCAGCCAGGTATTAGATTTCTGGTTTGGAACTGTATTTACAAGTTCAAGAAATAAAGAACTTAGTAAAATTAAATCATCCACATGAAGTCTCTGGAGAGGCTTGTGCAGGAAGTGTTTCAATAAAATAGACTATTGCTAAAAGGTACTCTCTGACCTACATCTATTAATGACTAGCCAGTGTTTGGGGACTGAAATTCATTGCTTGATATAAACACATCCAGTTATTTTCTAATATAGAATACAGCGACTTGACAAGTTTCTGTCTCACTAGTTTTCTGATTTATAAAGCTTGTATATAGCACATGGAGTGTACATGGCCATATTATGTAGTAAATGTCAATCGCAGTTGGCAATATCAATCAGTATTTCAGATCATCAAAGTGTGGCACTTGGGATTAGATGAGAACTTTAGGCTGTTTTTCCTTCTCCAAAAACTTCATGAGTTAATGAGAAGAAAAGTAACTTTTAGCTACTCAAGCCCTTCTTGCACAATGTGCGTGGCTGCGTGTGGAGTCTGCAGTCAACTTGTAGGAATAGATATATACAGAGATATACGAAGAGCCACTTGGTCAAAAACTTCACATGTTTGGATATTTGATGCTTGTTTAATGGCTCCAATACCGGGCACTTTCACGCCCTTCCTGTCCAGGCCAATTTTCAGCTTTCAGCGCTTACACTTTGACAATTGCGCGGCCATGTAACGCTGTAACTAAATTACATTTTATAATTTTTCATCCCACAAATAGAGCTTCTTTTGGTGGTAATCATTCCTTAAAAAAAATGAAAAAAGACAGACAATTTTGGGTGGGGGGGGGGGGGGTGGGATTCGTTTCTGTCAGTAAATTTTGTAAATAAGTATTTGTTCCTCCTGCATTGATGTACACTGATGGGCACTGAGATGTGGCACTGGTGGGCATTGATTGGTGTCACCGGGCACTGCTGGGGCTGCACTGATCATTAGGGCACTGATGATCAGTGCCCTCATTACCTATACAGTCTCCCCTGCGAGCAGATGCTGCTGATCGGCTTTGCTGGCAGCACTTATACATCTAATTCCTAAAGACAACCTCTGCATATGACGCTGAGCACATGCACTCAACTTCTTTGGTCGACTATGGTGAGGCCTATTCTGAGTGGAACCTATCCTGTTAATCTGTTGTATGGTCTTGGCCACCATGCTGCAGCTCATTTTCGGGGTCTTGGTAATCATCTTATAGCCTAGGCCATCTTTTGTAGAGCAACAATTCTTTTTTTTCAGATCCTCAGAAAGTTCTTTGCCATGAGGTGCCATGTTGAACTTCTAGTGATCAGTATGAGAGTGAGAGCGATAATACCAAATTTAACACACCTGCTCCCCATTCACACCTGAGAAATTTTAACACTAATGAGTCACATGACACTGGGGAGGGAAAATGGCTAATTTAACCCAATTAAGACATTTTCACTTAGGGGTGTACTCACTTTTGTTGGAGTTACACTTAAAAAAAAAAAATTTAAAAAATGTACCTGTTCCAACTTGCATACAAATTCAACTTAAGAACACACCCACAGACCCTATCTTGTTTGTAACCTGGGGACTGCCTGTATATGTAAACGACAGACTTTTTGGCAAAGCAGTTAAAATTAGCCTCCACCTTCTTGCTAGAATATAAAATGTGAATCATTCATATGCAATATTTCATTCTCTCGTTTTTTTTTATTTTTTTTATTGGAACATCAAGAAAATATAAATACAAATTACTATGCATTCCCTTTTAAAGCCGAACTACAGGTTTTAGTGGACTTTGAATATTCGTTTGGACCAAGCAGGTCTAAACAAATGATTTACTTCACTAACCGATGAAGCAGTTGTGGTCACTGTATAAGCTGTATGTAGCCTCAGCCACGTACACTGAACAGCGCTGCATTCTGGCAGCAATATAGGGACTTCCCATCCTGCTTCAGGAACAAAATCGAGTCGCTCCGCAATTCACAGTGCGCTATGTATTCTTTGAATAAATACAAAGCTTCCTCTGAGGCAGAAAGGCAGGCGGATGACATCACACTCTCCCCTAATAAAAAGAAGCCTTGTATTCATTCATAGAATACAAAGCTCCCTGTGATTGCCTGAGCAGCACTCAGACTTGATTTTGTTCTGGTAGTGGAATGGGAAGTGGCCATACTGCTGCCAGAACACAGCACTGTGTAGCTGCGGCTGCATATAGTTTATACAGCTTTCAGAGCAGCTGCATCTGTTAGGGAAGTAAATGGTTAATTTAGACTAGCTTTGTCCAAACAAACTATTTTACCTCTTCCCCACCAGCCGCAGCAGTTATACTGCAGCAGGTTGACGCTGCTGCGCAAGCCGTCATAGCTGTTTTCTCTTTAAGACACTCTAGCAGGCGTACCCCGTAGTGTGTCCCTGGAGCCGATGTGCATGCACGGTGGGCGCAATGACCACCGGGCACCCGTGATCTTTCGTGACAGATTGAGAACCCGGGATCTGTGTGTGTAAACACACAAATCCTGGTTCTGTCAGGGGAGAGGAGACAAATCATGTGCTCTTACTAAGTAGGAATAACAATCTGTCTCCTCCTCTAGTCGATCACACTCCCCCCACAGTTAGAAACACACATAGGGAATACAGTTAACCCCTTGATCGCCCCATAGTGTTAACCCCTCCCCTGCCAGTGACATTTATACAGTAATCATTGGTTATTTTTAGCTCTGGTCGCTGTATAAATGTCACTGGTCCCAAAAAAGTGTACAAAGTATCTGATGTGTCACAATGTTGCAGTCCCAATAAAAATCACAGATCACCGCCATTACTAATAAAAAAAATTAAAATGGCATAAATCTATCCCCTATTTTGTAGATGCTATAACTTTTCTGCAAACCAATCAGTACGTTTAGTGCGATTTTTTTTTTTTTTTTTTTTTTTTTTTTTTTACCAAATATATGTAAAAGAATACATAGCAGCCTAAACTGATGAAGATATTTTCTTAAAAAAAAATGGGATATTTATTACAGCAAAAAGTACAAAATTGTTTTTTTTTCAAAAATGTATGCACTTTTTTGTTTATAGCGCAAAAATTAAAAACTGCAGAGATGATCAAATTCCACCAAAAGAAATATCTATTTGTGAGGATAAAAGGACATAAATTTTGTTTGGGTACAGTGTTGCATGATTGCGCAATTGTCAGTTAATGCAACGCAGTGCCGTATCAAAAAAATGGTCTGGTCTGGGAGGGGGCAAATCCCTCCGGGACTAAAGTTCTACTATAAGTATAAAGTATAGGGTACGCATTACTAAGAGTGCAATGCAGTTAGGTTCTCCCTATGGTTTCCTACCACACTCCCAGATCATGCTGATAGGATAATTGGATCCTGTCTAAATTGTCCTTATGCTTTTTTCACACCTGCCATCTGGGCTGGGCCTTTTGGCTGGGACTGGAGGAATTATCATACATGTCAGAAGACCAGCCATTGTATTGCTCTAAAACATTGATGGCAAACCTAGGCACCTCAGATGTTTTGGAACTACATTTCCCATGATGCTCAACTACACTGCAGAGTGCATGAGAATCATGGGAAATATAGTTCCCAAACATCTGGAGGCCAAGGTTCACCATCACTGTTCTATAACTAGCACTAGTAGGGTGTAGATCCTTGAACCTGCCTTGAGTGGGAGGGCACAAGAGCATTATGGTCAGGCTCTCCCCCTCTCATGGGGTCTCCCTTCAGGGGAGCCCCACTTAGTACTTGGGTGGACCTTGCCTCGGGTATGGGGTCGACAAGTACCCCAGTCCCCATCAGAAGTTTTGCTCCCTGGGAGATCAGGGCCAGGGTCATTTCTCTTCAGAAGACCAAGTGTATACCCCGTGTCTGCCTACTTTTATTGCTTCTGGTGTTAAGCCGACCTTACATAGTTTGACATTCGACTAGTTCAGCAGGTAGTGGCTGAGATTCGATACATGTATGGGCAGGCTGATTGTACCCTAGTCAATCCTTTGATCAACTTGGGTACAATGAGCCTGTCTTTTTTTTTTTTTTTTTTTTTTACACAAGGCTATAGCCACTAACAGTAATATTTGTGTCCATAGACTCCCCCCCCCCCCCCCCAGCAGAACATAAAAGCACTGGGGGAGGCATTAGGCTGCCTTCATTTTGAGTGTGTGTGTGTGTGTGTATATGCATGTGAGTTTAGGGATCTTAGATTGTAAGCTCCTTCAGGGCAAGGACTGATGATATCAATGTACAATATGTTGGTGCTATATAAATACCGGAAATAACTAAACTTCAAACCCTAACTTCTAGTTTGGACAGAGTCCAAGTCCACTACTTTCTCTGTGTGGATGGATGTCAGGCACGTACCGTGCCTTGCAAAAGTATTCACCCCCCTTTTGCTTTTTACCTATTTTGTTACATTACAGCCTTTAGTTCAATGTTTTTTGAATCTAAATTATATGTGATGGATCAGAACACAATAGTCTAAGTTGGTGAACTAAAATTAGAAAACTATATACATAAACTATTTTTTATAAATACAAAAATCATTGCCATGTACGTATGTATTCACCACCTTTGTTATAAAGCCCATAAAAAGCATTGCTGCAACCAATTACCTTCAGAAGTCACATAAGTAGTGAAATGATGTCCACCTGTGTGCAATCTAAGTGTCACATGATCTGTCATTACATATACACACCTTTTTGAAAGGCCCCAGAGGCTGCAACACCTAAGCAAGAGGCACCACTAACCAAACACTGCCATGAAGACCAAGGAACTCTCCAAATAAGTAAGGGACAATGTTGTTAAGTACAAGTCAGGGTAGGTTATAAAAAAAAATAAAAATATTTGGTGATCCTTAGGAGCATCATTAAATATATCATAACCAAATGGAAAGAACATGGTACACCAGCAAACCTGCCAAAACACCAAAAGTCACGGACCGGGCATTAATCATAGAGGCAGCACAGAGACCTAAGCTAACCCTGGAGGAGCTGCAGAGTTCCACAGCAGAGACTGGACTGGAGTATCTGTACATAGGATAACAATAAGCCGTATGCTCAATAGACTTGGGCTTTATGGCTGAGTGGCCAGAAGAAAGCCATTACTTTCAGAAAAAAACAAAATGGCACATTTTGAGTTGCGAAAAGGCATGAGGGAGACTCCCAAAATGTATGGAGGAAAGTGCTCTGGTCTGATGAGATTAAAATTTAACTTCTTGGCCATCACCCAAAGAACACCATCCCCACAGTGAAACGTGGTGGTGGCAGCATCATGCTGTGGGGATGTTTTTCAGCAGTTGGGACTGGGAAACTAGTCAGAGTTGAGGGAAAGATGGATGGTGCTAAATACAGGGATATTCTTGAGCAAAACCTGTACCACTCTGCGTGTGATTCGAGGCTAGGACGGAGGTTCACCTTCCAGCAGGACAATGACCCTAAACACACTGCTAAAGCAACACTTAAGCGGTTTAAGGGGAAACATGTAAATGTGTTGGGAAGGCCTAGTCAAAGCCCAGACCTCAATCCAATAGAACATTTGTGGTCAGACTTAAAGATTGCTGTTCACAAGCGCAAACCATCCAACTTGAAGGAGCTGGAGCAGTTTTGCAAGGAGGAATGGGCAAAAATCCCAGTGGTAAGATGTGGCAAGCTCATAGAGACTTATCCAAAGTGACTTGGAGCTGTGATAGCTGCAAAAGGTGGCTCTACAAAGTATTGACTTTAGGGGAGTGAATAGTTATGCACAAATGATGCAAATCCATTAACAATCCATGTTAATTCCATGTTAATGTTGTGAGCACTGTATCCTTTTCAAAATGGCCACGTCACAAACATTTTGAACTATTACTTTTTGTGTAAAAAAACTATTTTCTGTGCCTGTGTGACACTAATGCTTAGGATGTTCTGTGTGTGAGCCTGTTAGCCACACTGTATTTAATGTAATATGGAGAATTGCTGTCCCATTTTTCACCATTAAATGTATTGTGCTATTTAACAGTCCATGTTGCCATTTTGCTGATGTTTGGTGATATGTGATGCAGTACACAGACTATGCATGTAAATTTTACTCAGTATAAAAGTAGAAACTGCCAAATGTGAGTTGGAAGACAGGTTTGGGAGGAATTTATTTATGACTGTGAGTAATTATTGCATGCCAAACCAAGGTAGAAAATATGCCAAGTATGAAGATTACTGTTAGCCATTGTAGTAAAGAAGACAGGTTTCACCTCTACGTAGGGAAACTTGTTAACTGGGTTTGGTGTCCCTGCCCTGGGGTGCAAGCACTTGCAACGCGCTTCAGCACTTGGCAGTCTTTAATTGAACTTGACTGCTTTTGTTCCCAAAAAAATATACAAGCTGAAGCCTAAAAGAAAAAGATTGTCCTAACTGAAGCAAAAGTTAATTCAAGAGTATTTTTTAAATGATTGTTTTTTGTTATGTTTTGTTTTTTAGCTTTTCTTGGTGTACATATGTTTTTAAGAATTATTGAAATTTGTTATAGCAATGTTAATGTTTTTTCACACCAATATTTAAGCACCTGTAAATTGGCTCCCTTGAAGGTTTTGAATCTTTTAAATGTTCTACTTTCGCTTCTGTATCATTTGGAAGTTTTCACTATGATTAATGAAGCCCTGGCACAAACTGACTTTTTCCCTCTGTTGCAGAAAATGAATTGTTTTCACTAGCTGACCTCATTCTAAAAAATTTTTTGGCTGCCCTTATTATTTAGAAATTTTAAGTTGCTCAAGTCCTTCTGAATAACTCTCGGCTTTGATTCCAGCATGTTTGTTTTACTTGGTCTTCACGTATGCAATAAAAAGAATTTCAGTTGCCATCTTTTTAAGTACAGAATTTAGTGGATGCGTAAACCTAACAACCAAAAAATCTATCATATGCTGTCTTTTATGTAGACACGCTTACACACAATGAATATGTGTGCATTGTTTTTACTCCCACAATCAACTGTGTAAAAGTCATGTAGTGCTTGATCAATGAAGCTAAATATGCTTTGTACATTGATTTATTATTATTGATGGAAACCTTAAATCCACATTATAAATAGTGTGGTACTGCAGGGTTATTTGGGGTATTTGTAAATTAAGATACCTTTTACTAATCATTTTGATTTTTTTTTTTTTTTTTTTTTACTTTAGCCAGTAGCTAAAGACTGAATTGCTTATTAGCAGGAATCACTTATTAGCATGAAGGGCTTATTTGCAAATTGAGTTGCAAGGAATGGAAATTTTTGTACCGAACATTCAGGATGCGCTTGGCCAAAATTACAGTTTTAAAAAAATCTATATATTTTTATATAGAATTGTATTATGTTCGACTTTTTAATTATCATGAATGTGAATTTGTTGGCCATTATTTGGCACCTTTAGCGCCAGAAAAGCACAAGAAAAATGCATCCCTTTAAATCAGAGGTCTCAAACTGGCGGCCCTCCAGCTGTTGCAAAACTACAAGTCCCATCATGCCTCTGCCTGTGGGAGTCACGCTTGTAACTGTCAGCCTTGCAATGCCTCATGGGACTTGTAGTTTAGCAACAGCTGGAGGGCCGCCAGTTTGAGACCCCTGATTTAAATTCTATGTATGTCTTCACACTGGCCCGTTGTGCTTCCGTTTTGTGGTGTTAAAAATCTTGCTTGCTGTATTTTGGTCAGTTAAAAAAAATTGTACCGAAAATGCACCCCCCTAATCAATAACACACCCGTGTTACATTTTTGATGTAGTTTTTGAGTCACATGACTTATGAAAAAACACACCATAAGCACTTTCTCTATAGGCAATAAATGCCAAAAACACAACTCTCACCCCATAGAAATTAATGTTATGCTCATTGGCACAAGCAGAAATACAAATCTGTCAAATTCTAGCCTTACTCATGAAAAGCATTTTTATATCTGTTTCTGTTTAGTTTTCTTCACCTCCTTCCCTGTAAACTGTTGCAGGACAGGAAGTAATGGTAAATTTCTCATACAGGAGCCCAGAATGACCGTAAAAAACAGCTATCCCCCCCCCCCCCCCACCTACCTAAAATTAAGAAGGTTTTGCCTGACGGGACACTCTAATATAGGAGTCTATTTATAAAACATTTGCTGGACAAATCACGCACATTCATGCAGACTGAACAAATTTTGACTGTAATTTCTAATGGATTAATTCCTATGATCTCCAGCTACTGCTATTGGTCAAAACACAGTATAGTTTTCTGAAATACCTCAGTGAGAATGTGTGTGTGACATTTGTCCAACAAATGTTTTATAAATAGACCCATTTGTGTTAAATATATGCTAAAAATATTTTTTGTTTTAAGTGAATATTAGAAGCCTGAATCACTTGTTTATTGCATATTTTGTCTCATGAATTCTTGTGTTTCTTCTTATTTTGAATTACTAAAAAGGCACAGTCAGTGTTGGGAACCAAACATTGGAGATTGGGTGAGGGTCACTAATGAGTTTATTATTCAGACTGAAAATTGAAACCCCAGGTATCGGCTGGCTGATTCACTAACTTTGGTCAATAACCTGAAGTATGTTATGCTGATCAGAAAGTCAAAATTCCTTATCTGCATACCCAAGTATTGAGGCAAGAGCATCAGCATGACAATTTTATTTTCAGGAGGAGAACTCAGCATTGATGACCCCTGTGTTTTTCTCCTGGCATGTTTCCTTTGTAAAAATATATTTTCTGTAGGATTTTGTGTATTCTGTGCCTACTCTAGGCTGTATTTTCTAGTTAAAATGTCTAATATTTTTGCTGATGTTTCTCGTTTTAACAGATATTTTCATTAATTGTGTATTTCATTTAACAGATAACTCTCCTAAAGAAGACACTCCTACGGGTAGTACCGATTCCCTTTCACCTCAGTCTCTCACTCCTACAGCCATGTGCAGTGATCCTGGTTTTGAGGAAAACCATCTTATTCCAGACACCAGTGATCTTCTGGAGTGGGCCAGCTCTGAGTAAGTTTTGTTTTTGTTTTTCTCTTTTGGTTATAGTTCTTCCTGCTACCCATTTTACACCAAATCTTTCAGGTTGCTACAAGACAATTCCCATAGACTCACTCCCTGAATGACAATCCAGCATTTCAGACACATGTCGGATAGACTAACTTGCGGAATAGTCTAGTTTTTGGGCAAAAAAAGAGAAACAGAAATGGTTTAGAAACAGTCTTAATTCAAAAATGCTAATGTATTGGTTTAAAAAATACAACAAATAGGCATAATATACCCTGAAAAAATAATTTACACAGTAATTTGACAGCATGACAACTTTGTCATCCAACCAGCCACTGCTCATCCTAGCACACATCAAGCGTTCAAGTGGAATTCCATCCAAATTCTAACTAAGCCTAAACCTACTCCCACCTCCATTCTAAGACTGTTCGATCTAACCTGTAAAAGAAAAGATGTCTCTAAATACCAATTCTAAGTCCGGTCACAAGATCGTGTCTGAATGCCGGCTTCAGTGTGGAGGAGAGGCAGTGACAATGGCTGCAGAGCATGGGCGATGTGAACCCATATGGTTGCTATGGGACATCCGTTGTTGGCTGTCTCTTCTAAACTGAAGCCAGCACTGAAACTTGATCATGTGACTGGACCAGCTTCAGAATAGGTAAGTTTTAGAATGGAGGTGGGAGTAGATTTAGGCTCAGTTAGAATTTAACTGGACTTACACTTTAAGCAAAATGTACTGATACTATGTGAATGATTTAATGAAATGGAACTGGACTAGTGATCAAACAATGGCATGACCTCACCGTAGGTGTATGTATATAAGCGCTTCCAGAGCAAGAGTCTGGTGTAATGGATACACAGTGATGTTCACTTGCAAAACTCTTGGCAGTGAAGAACGCCCTCTGAAGCTATGCGCTACTAAACAAAGTCCACCTTATGCAAAATTCCAGTCCTAGAATATCCATTATGTTTAGGCAGGCTTGTTCATACATTTCATCATACAAAGTGCAGTAGGAGATGGACACCCAATAGCTGACAAAAGCAGAGGTCATAAGCGTAAACCATATCCACACTGAGAAAAAGTAAGCAACAGAAAAAAACACAAATCCAGCAGGGAAGAAGCATGAGCAAAGCCACAAGTTGAAGCTGCTAAAGTTAGTTTGAGCCAATGATGCTTTAACACATCAACAAGCAACTAGCAAGTGCACATACCTGATGAGGGCAGCAGGTCAGGTGAGAAATTGACCTGCAGCCAGTGTTGCCAACTTTACTGACGGGATGCCAAAATTTTCAAATTTATTTTTTTACTGGCAGAAATCATGAAATGTACTGACAGACGCTTTTTTTTTTGCCAACATTGTAAAAAAAAAGTGCCATGTGGCAGTTTTCAGTGCTAAACTGTGCAAACATCAATATTTATACATGTAGTTAGTGCTATTAGCAAATGTGTTTAAGTTAAGCAAAAGTCAAAAACCATATTTCTCCATTTACATGAAGGTCAGGTTAATATAACCCAGCCAACACAGCGTTGCCCCATATATCAGATTGTGCAGGATTCCCCCTTACAGTGCAAGGGAACTTTGACATAAAAGGGAATGATGCAGATCATGATCTAAGTGGGAACTCATGTAAGGGGGGGTCTCTGGTGACCAGAGAAAACCTTATTTTAGAGTCCACTGCAATCCCCTTTACATCAGCATTCCCATTTACATCAGTGTCTGCAGTATTGCCCTTTACATCAGGGTTCCCCTTTACATCGAGGTCGAAGGGGGAATCCTGCAGACTCTTGATGTAAAGAGGAATGCCAGGAACTCTGATGTGGGGGGGACTCTGGTGACCAGAGGCCACCTTCCGCAGAGTGAATACACAAAGGTAAGGGGGGGCCTCTATATCCATGCCCCCTTACATCCCTTAGACTGGCCTGGCTGTGCTGTCACTGACCTCTCAGGTGCACCATGCAGGGTTTAGACAGCTCCAGCTTGACTGCTCTGTTTTTATCCCATAGTCTCCTCTCCACAGTCCACACACGTCTGACTCCTCCCATGAGCCCCCTCCATCCCCATGCTGCTCCCACTCTTGACTCCTCTCCAGACTCCCTTAGAGACTGCAGACATGATAAAAGACAAGTTGGTCAGAGATTGCAGACATGATACAGGAGGTGGTTAGAGGCTGCAGACATGATACACAAGGTGGTCTGAGGCTATGAACATGATCAAGAGGTGTCAGAGGCTGCGGGCATGATTCAGGAGGTGGTCAGAGGCTGTGGCCATGATACAGGAGGTGGTTAGACTCTGCAGATATTGTACAAGAGGTGGTTACAGGCTGCACACATTGTACAGGAGGTGGTTGGAGGCTGCAGACATTGTATGGGAGGAGGCTGCAGACATTGTATAGGAGGTGGTCAGAGGCTGCGGACATGGTAGAGGAGATGGTCAGAGGCTGCGGACATGGTACAGGAGATGGTCGTAGGCTGCAGACATGGTACAGGAAGCGGTCAGAGGCTGCAATTCACGGGCTGCCTGTAAATTACCGGGCAGTTGGCAACAGTAGTGTGCTCCTCTGCTCTCCTTCCTTCAATCTCCCCCACAGTAGCACTCACAGGTGGGGCAGGGGAGCAGGGGCCGGGGAGCTCTGCCTCTGACTGTCACAGTGCCGCTGCCAGTGTTCCTGGCCTGCTGCCTGAGTTGGTGAGAGTGACTAGTCACCGCAATTTTATTTCATAATTTCTCAATTCCCACTGTCACCACAACCCCCCTCCCCCCTTGCTGGGATTGCATGCCTGTCTGTCTCTGAGTCACTCACTCTGTCTCTGAGTGACTGACCTTGTGCACGAAACAGGGTGTGCTAGCACGGGCCTGGTGTGTGTCCATTCGGAACCCGGTGGTCCAAGTCTGTATTGTCAGTCTGAATCTACCTCTCCCATCCCATACACGCCAGCCCATTGCACTGTCCACTCCATGAGGCTCCTCCGTCCGCCCATTTGGCCCCTGGAGTTTTATAGGCCATCTGCGTTTTTTAGCAGGAAATGCGGCATAACATCATCGTGGGCGGGGTGTGGACAGCTCGCCTCCTGGTAGCAAATAGACGCACCAACTACGCGTGCTCACAGCCTCTGTTAGACCCGCCCCCTGGTGGCTGAACACTGCCACCCCGCCGACCGAATGCAGGGTCAACTAATGATCGGATCGTCTTGGGAATTTCTGGAGCTGTGCATACCCAAGCTGGTCGCAGTCATTTTTTTTCCTGGCACCTGTCTCCTGCTACAGGACAAAGGGTGCCCTGTTTTTTCAGGCTGCCCTTAAAAATACAGGTGGTTGGCAACACTGCCTGCAGTTCTCCTCATCAGTGTCCCAGAGGGGTCTGGGTGGATTGACTCCAGTCTGCAAGCCCTATTACCAGCGTGAAGTGCATTTGGCCTACTCCCTTATCTAAGGTGAAATCGACACGCGGAGAATGAGTTTACAACTCTGTAAAGTTTACAATGTCTATGGTGGTATCACATTGTTTCATTTCATTATATCATACACCAGGGGTGCCATGGAGCCCTCTGCTGTGGCCCACAACCTCCTGCTCTGGGACGGCGAGTCGGCAAGCCCAGATCGCAGGTTGTTGACCAGCCATCCCAGACCATCAGTTTTCTGAATGGAGCCAGTCCTAGAAGAGGCAGCAGAGCCACATAAGCCAATGTTTCCTGCATAGTGCCAGCTGTTGTCACAGGCGGAGTGATGCCAATTGCACTCCACCTGGGATAGAAATATCTGGAGCAAGGGAGATTCCTCAATGAAAGATTGTTATTAAAGTTCAGTATATATTCTAAAATCACAGTGTATATATGGGCATATCTCTTCTGCAGGGGTTACTGAGCTGCTTTCAAACTGATCCGCAGGTGCACTGCAGTTACCTGCACTGACCCATTGACTTCTGTAATTCCCTGTGGATTTGGTGCACATTCAGAAGGTGTACCACACCTGCAGGTCTATGGCAAAGTTCAGCTAACACAATCGGTCTGATAGGTTCCACCTGTCCATTTACTTTAATGAAGCTGCAGATGTGAACGGATTTGTGTCCATTTACACCTACCTACCTCCAATCCGATCCACTAAATAAAAAACAGAAGGGGACCCATCCCCTTCCGTCTGGGCGGATCGAAGGGCCTATAGAGTAGAGCGGGCCATGTATCAGTTCCACAATTGCAGAGTGGACACAGACCTGTCATTCGCACGCTCTGCTCATTGTGACCTGTGACCGTTTAAGTGGTCCTCGCTCTTCAAATGTTTGGGCACCCCTGTCGTACACACACATACGACGGGACGAAAATAGAAGTTCAATAGCCAGTAGCCAATAGCTTCCATCTCGTAGTTGAATCTGAGCATGCCTGATTTTTGGCGTGTCGGAATTGCATACACACGATCAGAATTTCATGCTATCCATTTTTAGCTGGCGAAAATTCGGACAGCTAAATTCTGACGGAGCATACACACAGTCGCATTTTCCGATGATAAGCTCTCCTCAGTCTTTTTCTGTCCGGAATTCTAATCGTGTGTACACGACATAAGAGCCCTTTCACACTGAGCTATGCCAGGCTTCAGCGGTAAAGCGCCACAAGATTTAGCGGAGCTTTACAATTGTTTTAGCAGTGCTTTTCAGCCGCTAGCGGAGCACAATTAACACCCGCTAGTGGCTGAAGAAAGGGTTGAATGTGCCTGAATAGCGCCGCTGCCCATTCATTTCAATGGACAGTTGCAGTGGACCGTTCCTCCAACACCCCAAAGATGCTGCTTGCAGGACTTTTTCTAACGTCCTGCAAGCGTATTGCCACAATGTGAAAGCACTTGTACTCTCACACTGGGGCTTCAGGGGAGGCATTTTACAGCCCAAAAGCACCTGAAAAATGCTCCAGTGTGAACGAGGTCTTACTGCACTCAGTGAATTTTGCTTTAAGGTGTTTAAAAAGCCAGTGCGTTTTTTTTTTTTTTTGGTTTATAATTTGTTTAAATGGAATTTGTCAAGTCAGTTATGCATTTCTGCCTGTGGATGTTCTATATTACCTTGTTGATCCTGCCTGTGCTGCTCTTTCTACAAGTAAACTGACCACAATAAGAGTGGCGGTGAAACCATGCTAGTGTGGTCAGTTTAAGTCTTGAGTCATTCTGTTGAAGATACAGGCACACCGGGCAAGAGTACAGCATGCATGTATCTTCTGTAGTCAGTCCACAGTCATGCCCCCTGCTCATCCCTTCTGCCTTGACCGGCAGCTCATTACAGCCACTACTCCCCACCTCTTTCCTGTAATGAAGTACATGTCCCATAACTGGATACCCCCACTGGCAGGTGTATGCATCGCTGTAGAAGCTATAGCGATCTCGTGACTTGCATTAATGAAGCCAGAGAAAGCAATAAAGGAAAGTTTTTAGAAAAAGGTTCAAAACTACTTAATGATACGAAGTCTCGTTTTTTGTTGTTTCTTCTTTAAAAATTATAAACATGGTATGACCTACAAAACAAAAAAAACTAATTGAGGTATGCAATTTTTTACATGTGCACAATTTTTCACTGAGATTTTTCACTTTTGTTATTCATATGCACATTTGTCTTGCACTTTTTTTTTTTTTTTTCTTTGATTTGAAGGAGAGTGTTCATGCACATATATATATTTGCAATTAAATTTGTTACCCAAGTCAAAATATATGGTTAACTTTAACCGATTCAGCCCTGGAAGATTTTACCCCCTTACTGGCCAGAGCACTTTTTGTGATTCGCCACTGTGCTGCTTTAACTGACAATTGCGTGGTCGTGCGACGTTGTGCCTAAACAAAATTGACGTCCTAATTTTTCCCAAAAATAGAGCTTTCTTTTGGTGGTATTTGATCACCTCTGCCTTTTTTTTTGCGCTATAAACAAAAAAAGAGCAACAAAAAAGGCAATATTTTTTTACTTTTTGCTAAAATGAATATCCCCAAAAATATTTAAAAAAACAAATGTTTTCCTTCGTTTAGACTGATACGTATTCTACATGTGTTTAGTAAAAAAAAATCATAGTAAGCGTATATTCATTGGTTTGCGCAAAAGTTATAGCATCTACAAAATAGGGGATAGTTTTATGGCATTTTTTTTTCTTAGCAATGACAGCAATCTGCGACTTTTATCATGACTACGAGATTATGGCGGACACTTTTGACAATATTTTGGGACCATTTTCATTTATACAGTGATCAGTGCTATAAAAATGCGCTGATTACTGTATAAATGACACTGGCAGGGAAGAGGTTAAACACTAGGGGGGCGATCAAGGGGTTAAGTGTGTCCTAGGGAGTGATTCTAACTGTGGGGGCGTGGGCTACCAATAACATGACAGCGATCACTGTAGTAGATGTCTTGTCGCTAGGCAGAATGGGGAAATGCCTTGTTTCTCCCCGTTCTGCGGATTTATGTCCGCCTGTGTCCCACGATCGTGTCATGGAGTCCTCTGGTCCTGCGGGCGTGGTCACGCTCTACGTGGCGAGCACGCATGGCCACTAATTAAAGAGGACGTACAGGTACGCCCATTTGCCCACTGCTGCCATTGTGCCAACATATAGCGGCAGTCGGCAAGTGGTTAATCACTTCACCTGACATTGTAGCATTAGTTCATATTATTTTGTTACACGTACAGCGCACTGTTATTTTTTGTTTGTTTTTAATTCCCTTTCCTGTATTTGAGTTGCAGCATTTCTAACCCTTTTTTGACCAGCACAGAGATACTTGTTGGCTATTTGTTATTCTTACCTGCTCTGTTTTGCACAGAGCAGCCCGATCCTCTTCTCAGGTCCCTCGCTGGCGCTCCTGGCCCCTCCCTCCTGTCAAGTGCCCCCCTAGCAAGCAGCTTGCTGGGGGGGCACGGTTAGGCCCTGCCCCCTCTCTCTCTGCTGATTGGCCAACTGAATTTGATAGCAGTGGGAGCCAATGGCACTGCTTTGTCTCAGGCAATCAGATGGGCAGCCGTGGCACTCATGCACATCGCTGTATAGAGCTATGCCTCATGTAAGTATTAGGGGGGCTGCAACACACAGAAGGTTTTGTTATCTTAAAGTGGTTGTAAATCCTATAGAACAACTTTTACCTACAGGTAAGCCTGATTATAGGCTTACCTGTAGGTAAAAGTTGTTCTTTTCTCAGTTTAGGAGATATTAACTGTATTTGCACTGCCGTTTCTTCAGCTGCTGTGCCGTTACCGGTGGCTCCCGCACGCATGTGTGGGAGTGACGTCATCACGGCTCTGATCAATCACAGCGTTGGAGCCCGCGAACCCGGAAATAACTCCGGGACGACATGTTGCCAGTCACAGCGGTGTGATGGGATCACTGCAACGGCATTGTTCTAAGGTAAGTATTTCATAATAAGCTAGTATGTGATGCATACTAGCTCATTATGCCCTTTTTTGGGGGGGGGGGGGTTTACAACCACTTTAATTTACAGAATGCATTAAAGTAGAAGTAAAAAACATCACCCACCCAACGAGTCCGGGGAACGGAGCTGATCGACAGACACCCCCTTCCCCCTCCCCCCCCCCCCCCCCCCAGTGCCCATCTTTCCTGTTTATTTTTTTTCCTTACATTTACAGTCCAGTATTGGAGCTATGGGATTGCGCTTGGTTTTATTACGGATTTTCCAGTGATCAACTTTCTTGAATGGCCAAGTTTTGGTCCTTTCTTTTTGCTTATCTTTGTTACATCATTTACATTTTCACTTTCACTCTATATTTTTCGGACTCTAACCTTTGATACAGCCAGTGATCAGTTTGAAATTAACCATCAGTCAAAGTATGACCTCACCAACACAGCAAGATCCCTTATGGGGTGCTGGTGTAGGCAAGAGCTTCGATAGTTCTAGTTTGTATACTGAGTTTGACATGATTATACGATGTATACTGATGTTCTATAAATATGTACTTGGCAACCTGTTTTATATATTGTATTTGTTGAAAACCTCAATAAAAATTATTTGAAAATAAAGTAGAAGTAAACCCATCGATTTAAACAGTTTAAAAACTGGCTGTGCTCTCAGCCAAACTATCAAACCATCCAATGGTTGGTGTCATAACTAATCACATCTGCAGCACCATAGCAGTTGAAGATTAAACAGAGGCAAAGATGGCAGCTTCCTTGGCTGAAAACGATAGGGGAGTTTACTTCCACTTTAAGATAAAAAAACATTCTGCCTTTACAACCAGTTTAAGTCCCAGCTAGCTCATGTTTGGCTTTTTACTCACTTCTAAACTTAGTGATTGTAAAACATGTCATACAAACATGTCATACTTACCTCCTCTGTGCAGTTGGTTTTGCACAGAGCAGCCTGGATCCTCCTCTTCTCATGTCCCTCTTTGCTGCGCCTGGCCCCTCCCTCCTTTGAGTGCCCCTCAGCCAGCAGCTTGCTACAGGGGGCACCCAAGTCAAGTCAGAGCTCTGTGTATCCATTCAGACACTGAACCCCGACCCGGCCCCACCCCCTCTCTCCCTTGATTGGCTGACTGATTTTGACAGCCGTGGAAGCCAATGTCTCCTCCAATCAGGAAAAGTGTCCTGGATTGCTGAGGGGATTGTGGACCCTTGCTGGAGAGAGAATGAGCACGAGTAGGTAATAAGGGGGGTGCTGGGGGGCTGTTACACACAGAAGTTTTTTTATCTTAAGGAGGCTGTAAACCCTCATGTTTTTTTTCACCTTAAAGCATCCTATGCATTAAAGTGAAAAAACTCCTGTCACTGACCGGCCCCCCAGTCCCCCCCCTCGTTTTACTCACCTGAGCCCTGTTATAACCCCCCCAACCCCGTTCATGAACCCACCCCCCTCTTCGAGATGCGCTCTCCCTTTCTGCCCAGGGTTTTTGTCTCTTCATTGAATAGATTGATAGCAGCGTAGCCATTGGCTCCCGCTGCTGTCAATCAAATCCAATGGAGCTGGGGGGAGGCTGGGCCAAGTCCTACAATCAAAATCAATGGACGCCAAATGCTGGACTCATGAGCGCACCCACAAGTAACTTCCGGGGAGGGCACTTTTCCTAGTGGGTTATACAATGCGGGGAGGAGCTACCAGCACCACACGGGGACCCCAGAAGTCGAGGATTGGGGTCACTCAGTAGAGGTAAGTATTACAGGTTTATAAAAATATATAAAAAAATAAAAAACGAAGCCTTAAAATCACTTTAATGCATAGAATGCGTTAAGATTAAAAAAACTTCTGCCTTTTAAAACTCCTTTAAGAGTTAATGATTTTCAAAAAAAAATACAAATTTTTCCTCAATCCCTATCTGTCGAAACTTAGCCTTCTATCCTGGGCTTACACATGTCTATCAAATCCATAGGTATACATTGCAGTTCTGGAAGTGTCAGTACACTTAAACTGATATCAGTAAAATGAGAAGCAGTGCTACGGTTACAGTCTCAAAACAAATGCACTTGAGAGAAGACACAAAGGCTTTCTTTACTTTCTCTGTTTGATTGAGACTTTTGATAGTACCTCATTTTCATCACTGAGCTCATTTTGTTACTTTCTGGTAATGATCCACTGTAGGTGCTTGTCTGAATTGGAGATGATTTGCTAAAAAGAAACACCCATTTATTTTCCCTTCACTTTCAATAATTAGCAGTAATTGGATTTCTATGGAGTTGCAGCACTGTTTACAGAGCTGGAATATTGTATCTCATGAATATATTATACTTTTGTAGCCAGACCCATTTTTTTATTTTTTTGTTAGTTATAGTATTGAAGCACAACTGTCATTTGTAGCACATCAATTGATTATTTTGATCTGTTCTGAGATGAACCCAAAAGGCTAACTGCCCCTAATGCAGGTGACTGAGATATGGGGTATATTGCTCCCATATCTTTCCAAACAGTTCCCTTATTAAAAGCCTCTCTGGCCATCCCTGTTGTATGCCTACAGTATATCTTTACCCATATCACACTGCATCTCTGTAGCTGTTATGCTTGCTTACCTAAAACCTAAATGGAGCCATTTGAGTAAGGCAGAGATTAATGTGGAAACTGCTGTTCTACATGGAAACCCTTCCATATTAATCATTTAGTAATTTTATTTTAGTAAAATGAAATCTTTACATCTTTATTTTACCCGCTGTCTGCATATATACAGTATCTCTGAAGCTTCAGTGGTGGGGATAATTCCATCAGGCTTTGTGGATCAGCCGTACATCAGCATGGAGATAAAAAAAAAAGAAAAGGAATCCAGCGCTGATAGAAAATGATCTATATAACACCCTCTAAGTGAATATTGTAGTGTATTAGAGTACTACTATTAGAGGCTTACAGTACAATGATGCAATGCAGTGCAAAATAAAGTGCAGAAGTGCTCAAAACGATATATATACATATATATATAAATATAAACACATTTCACAGTGAAAATATAGATATATATATTTTATAAGTGATGGCAAAAAGTTCATCAAGACGAAAAATGATGATATTAAGTGATATCTTGGATGTCGATCAGTTTTGTAAACATGCCGCCCAGTGTGATCCTCCACCAGTAGTACCAAACAAACTCACCAAATAAAATTACAGGGAAGATTATAAACCAGCAACTGTGCCTTTAAGCATATACATATAGTTACCTAGTAGGTGAGGTTGAAAAAAGACACAAGTCCATCAAGTCCAACCTATGTGTGATTATATGTCAGTATTACCTTGTATATCACTGTATGTCGTGCTTATCTAATAGTTTTTTGAAACTATTGATGCCCCCCCCCCCCCTCCGACTGAGGCCACTGCCTGGAAGGGAATTCCACATCCTTGCCACTCTTACAGTAAAGAACCCTCTACATAGTTTAAAGTTAAACCTCTTTTCTTCAAATTTTAATGATTTCAGTACTCGCAACCTTTCTTCATAAAGAATATCCTCCAGACCCTTTATTAGCTTTGTTGCCCTCTGTACTCCATTTCCAGTACATCCTTCCTGAGGACCGGTGCCCAGAACTGGACATCAAACTCCAGGTGTGGCCGGACCAAAGTCTTGTAAAGTTGGAGAATTATCGCTTTATCCCTGGATTTAATCCCCTTTTTAATGCATGCCAATATTCAGTTTGCTTGGGTTAGCAGCAGCTTGACATTGCATGCTATTGCTGAGCCTATCATCTACTAGGACCCCTAGGTCCTTTTTCCATCCTAGATTCCCCCAAAGGTTCTCTCCCTAGTTTATAGATTGCATTCATATTTTTGCCGCCCAAATGCATTATTTTAAATTTTTCTACATTAAACCTCATTTGCCATGTAGTTGCCCATCCCATTAATTTGTTCAGATCTTCTTGCAAGGTTTCCACATCCTGCAGAGAAGTTATTGCCCTGCTTAGCTTAGTATCGTCCGCAAATACAGAGATTGAACTGTTTATCCCATCTTTCAGGTCGTTTATGAACAAATTAAATAGGACTGGTCCCAGAACAAGAACCCTGAGGGACCCCACTACCCATGCTAATCATTCCGAGTATTCCCCATTTATCACCACCCTTTGAACTCGCCCTTGTAATCAGTTTTCAATCCATGTACTCACCCTATAGTTCATGCCAAAGGACCTTATTTGTACAGTAAAAGTTTATGGGGAACTGTTTCAAATGCTTTTGCAAAATCCAGATACACCACATCAACGATCCTTCCTTTATCTAAATAGCAGCTCACCTCCTCATAGAAGGTTAATAGATTGGTTTGGCAAGAACGATTCTTCATGAATCCATGCTGATTACTGCTAGTGATACCGTTTTCATTACTAAAATCTTGTATATAGTCCCCCTATCATCCCCTCCAATAACTTACATACTATTGATGTTAGGCTAACTGGTCTGTAATTCCAAGAGATGTATTTTGGGCCCTTTTTAAATATTGGTGCTACATTGGCTTTTCTCCAATCCGCTGGTATCATTCCAGTTAGTCGACTGTCAGTAAAAATTGGGAACAATAGTCTGGCAATTACTTGACTGAATTAAGTACCCTTGGGTGCAAGCCATCCAGTCCCAGTGATTTATTAATGTTAAGTTTCCCAAGTCTAAGTCCAATGCTGTCCTCTGTTAGCCTGTGATGTGTCACGAGGATAAACACTGCAGTTTTGGTTACTGAAGCCCTTCCGATCCCTCCTGAATATTGAGTAGAAGCATGCATTCAATTTTTGGTGGCATTCTTTATAAAGTATGAATGCTGGTGATGATCCCTCAACCTTGCATTTTTTGAAGGCCTTCTCTTTTTCTTCTATATGCATTTTTATATTGAAGTTAAGCCATCAATGACTTTTGTTTGCTCTTTTAAAATTATTACCCAATGGGATGCGCTGGCTAATGCCCTTTTTTAATATGCTCTTAAAGCAAACCCATCTCTCCTCTGTGTTCTTTGTTCCTAAGATTTTATCCCAATTTGTGCCTTCTAGCAAGGTTAGTAGTTTAGGGAAGATGGAGCTTTTGAAATTCAGTGTCTTTGTATTTCCCTTACGTTTCCTATTTGTGTGATTTATACTACAGCCAATTGACCTCTGAACACTGTTTCCTAAATTCTGTATTGTTGATAATCAGTAGATCTAGTAACGCTTTATTTCTAGTTGGTGCGTCTACCATCTGACCCATGAAATTGTCCTGCAAGACATTTAGGAACTGGCAAGCCTTAGACGAATGTGTAGTTCCCTCCGGATAATTAAAATCCCCATATATATAGACACTGCCCATCTTTGCTGCTAATCCAAATTGTGATAAGAGGTCCGTCTCCCCCTCCTCCCTCAGGTTAGAAGGTATTTAGCATACTCCCAGTATTATTTTCCCCTTAGCATCCCTTTGGAGCTCTACCTATAAGGATTCCACCTCCTCCCTAGCTCCCTTAGTGATCTCATCTCTCACATTCACATTATTCTTGATATATAGACAAACCCCTCCCCCTTTTTTACCCTCTTTATTCCTGCGATAAAGGGTATACCCTTGAATGGTTGCCAGCCAATCATGAGAGCTTTTGAACCAGGTCTCTGAAATTCCCACCAAATAAACATCCTCCTCGTACAACAGTATCTCTAGTTCACCCATCTTGTCCGCCAGGCTCCTGGCATTGGTGAACTTGCCATGTAGCTTAGACCGGACGCATACTATCCTCTTATTGGATATTGCGAGATTGCAACTAGGACATATTACTATACTTACCTTGGGTTTATGGGCTTTAGTCAACTTATCACTAATGCCCCCAATACTACCCTCTGGGCTTTGTTCTGCGCTGGCTATCTCTACCTCTGGACTCTCCCCTGTGGCCTACTTTAAAAACCCCTCTAACTTTTTGGCCATCTTTACTCCTAGCAGATCTGCACCCTCCTCATTTAGGTGCAGTCTGTCCCTTCAATAGTACTGGTGACTGACTGAGAAGTCGGCCCAGTCCTCCAGGAACCCAAACCCCTCCTTGCTGCACCAGCTCCTCAGCCACTTGTTTACTTCGCTAATCTCCCTCTGCCTTTCTAGTGTGGTTTGAGGTACTGGTAGTATTCCTTAGAATACTACCTTTGGATGTCCTCTTCCTCAATTTAGCTTCCAAGTCCCTAAAATCATTCTTTAGGACACTCCCTCTGCCACTGACTTTGTCATTAGTGCCAACGTGCACCATGACAGCCGAGTCTTCCCCAGCCCCTTCAATTAATCTGTCCACCAGATCCGCGATGTGCCGAACCCGAGCACCTGGTAGACAGCATACCGCTCGGCGCGTCAGGTCTTTGTCACAGATTATCCTCTCTGTCCTAAGAATTGAGTCCCCACCAGAATCTGGCTGTCCATTCCCTTCGCTCCTCCCCTCACTCTCACTGGAGGAGTTCTTCCCCTGGCAGCTAGGAGAGTCCCTCAGCTCCAGTGCTGGTCCCTGACTGGTTTCACCAATGTCACTCAATGGAGAGTACTTATTGTGATGCTCCAGCTCTGGATCGGCCTCCCTGGCACTTCCTGCTCTACCTTTCCTGACTTTTCTGGTGCCTGCACCTCTTTGTCTTCACCCGTCTCTGTGCTGGCCTCTGCTGGCACCTGCTGGGTACATTTCTGGTTCTGCTTTAGTGTGGGGGGTCTTCTCAGTGCTGACAGTTGCTTCCCTAGATTCAGAACCTAGGCTTCCTGGGAAACAATGTGCTTACATTTTCCACAGCAGTATTTGCCTTCAATTAGATAATCAAGAAATGCATACATGCCGCAAGATGTACATTGAGGTGCATCTCCACACCTGCCGGGCATTGTACCTACCAATAAATAAATAGTGATAAGCACAACCTCAAAATGATGTGATAATCACTAACAACAATCCCAGTAAATGATAAATACAAGTGATAAATAAATCACGTGACGGTGGATGATCCAAATATATAAATGTAAAAAAGCTCAAAATATTAAAATTAAAGTGGTCAGTCAAAAAAAAGAAAAAATGAAAAATACTGTGTATAATTCAAACAAAAAATCCTAGATGTACAATAAAACTTGCAGTTCATATGTTAAATGAAAAGGTTCTTATAAAGTGCTTCTTGTGAAATCTTCCCTAAATAATTAGCTCACAGAGCGCTTACCTCATCGGCACCTGAAAACAGCATAAAACGAACTCCCAGGCGTTCAGCTCTCCAGATACGATCGTCCGATCAGCCCTCCATCCGATCAGTGGTTCATCGGCAGCTGAAAAAAGCATAAAACTAACTCACGGGCGTTCAGATATCCAGATAACAACCGTCCAGTCAGCCCTTCATCCGATCGGTGGCTCGAATAATGGTCCGCGGGGTAAGCAGCAAAGGCAATGATGATCAGTCAAAATATCGATGGCACATATAATAAGGAGACAAGGAAAGGCCTCTCATCTTGTAAATTATGAAATGTGAAATTTAATAACAAAGCCAAATGCAACAAACGGATAACGGGTAAAAAAAATCCAGTCACACGCAATAGTCCTTACGCGTTGACTTCACGTTGACACAGCACGTGACTTCATCAGAGGAACCTGATTGGGTGTGACAACATTCTTTAAATATGCTAAAACCGGATGTTTGGTGGCAATTTTGGTGGAGCACATGTCTCCAGTCATGGTGGAGGCCATTTTGTTGGTAGGGTAATCTCAGATTCCGGCAGCCATATCTTTGAAGTCCATAACTAAAATAGGTCTTCATAAAGCAAGTGGCGATTATGGTGTGGGCCAAAATACGCATAATAGCAAATGTTACAATAAAATTATGCAATGAATTTATTATAAATAATAATGAATACATGTAAAAGCAAAAGATGGAGATTAAAATAGAAACCAGTTCTGCTCTAAGATACAAATTACATTTTACGCATCCCCTGCAACAAACTTTTCTATTTTTGTGAGATACTTCCTAGGGGTTGATTACTTCAGAAGGGATGCAGATACTGAAATTTTTCTCATCAGAACATTAAAAAAGCATCAGCTGATTTATGAGCCAGTCTCTCCTTTTCAGTATTCAAAATATATGATAAAAAAAGCTATTCCTTTAAGGTAGAAGTCTGCAACAAAGTTTGTTAAAATCCTTGCTGTGTACAGAGTGAGGCCCTGCCACTGTGAAAATTGATGTAGGAATGAAACCAGGCTCACATATATGTATGTATATATGTGTGTGTGTGTGTGTGTGTGTGCGCGCACAGTGCAGGGCTCCAGAGTCTTTATTATGAGTGGAGAAAACTGATTTTACAGCTTTCCTGGATCAGGGTCTGGAGACGTCAGAGATTTGGGTGCGAAGAAGCCTCCAATCCTGTGTCCAGATCTGGAGGTCTGCAGATTGTGGCCAAAACCCAGGGCCCCCATCATTTGACACTTGGGTGATCCTGCTTGGAGAGAGGTGATCTCTTCAGTACCCCATTTTTGAGAGATTCCTTGCCCACAGGACTGGTAAAGTAGGGAAAGTTGACTGAGTCTAGGATACTGAGAAAGCTGAAGTGACTAGGTGAGTCCAGGGGTCTGAGTGAGTCCTAGTCTTGGAGTGAGAGAGCCCAGGGTGCTAAGAATTGCCATATTGAGAGGCCAGGGAGTGGGCCTGTGTAGCTGAATTGCTGTAACTGTAGGCTGATTAAGCCAGGAGAGCTAGGGATATGGCGGAGGAGAGTAATATGGCGCTCGCTGGGGATCCCAAGGATGTATTATAGTATAGTCACAACATATATGTGTAAAAAATTGTTAGTATAAAAGATAGGTCGTTTTTATGTAGCTGAAGTATATCAGTTTTTGTGTGGGTTTTGGGTATGTCCACACACCAGTATCCTCGATGAGAAGTTCAGGGTCTTTGTGGATCATCAGGGTGGTCCGTGTGGGGGATCAGCAGTACAAGCTGTATCCTAAAAGGCTGCCAGTCTTAAAGCAAGAAGAAGCTCTAGGAAACAAGGAAATAGAGAGAGAGACGGCGCCCTCTAAGTGCAGCAGTAAAGTTGCTCAAATTTATTAAAAATGGTTAAAAAACACTCACATTAGATTAGTGGTGTACAGGCATATCAGGGATAAGATGTTTCATCCGTAAGTCCATGAGGGCGACTCGCAGGGCTGTAAGGCAAGGTTCCTTGGAGTGGTCAGAGCAATCAGGGTGGTGCTGATAGCTGTGGTGCCTTTAGTCCGGTGTTCGGGGAGTCGATGTCCTCAGGAGACGGGCTAGGCAGAGCGGCGCTTCGGAGCATGCATGCTCCTTCATCAGGCTTCAAGTTTTTGACTTGAAGCCTGATGAAGGAGCATGCATGCTCCGAAGCGCCGCTCTGCCTAGCCCGTCTCCTGAGGACATCGACTCCCCGAACACCGGACTAAAGGCACCACAGCTATCAGCACCACCCTGATTGCTCTGACCACTCCAAGGAACCTTGCCTTACAGCCCTGCGAGTCGCCCTCATGGACTTACGGATGAAACATCTTATCCCTGATATGCCTGTACACCACTAATCTAATGTGAGTGTTTTTTAACCATTTTTAATAAATTTGAGCAACTTTACTGCCGAGCTAGGGATATGGTCTGATGGACCGGTGAGAAGAGGAATAGTGCTACTGTAGAGGGAGCCAAGTGACTGTGCATTTTTTGGTGTGGCCAGCAAAAAGCCCCTGCGTGGGCAACGTGATATATGAACTTTAAGTTTGGTTTAATAAAAGTAGGTCGCTAAGCCCGAAAACCGAATTCCTTACTTGCATGGACTCATTAAAATGTATCTACCACTGAGTAAAACAACTCTCCATATGACATACTTTGTTGTTGTTTCTCCCAGCACCTGGTATGGCTGCTGGCCATACAAGACATGGGCAAGGCAGCCACTGTGACAATACTGAATTTGATCCTAGGAGGAGTGTTAATTGTTGGCTCCGAAGGTAAATAACATGGATTCAACAACGACTTGATGAATAAAATCTTTATTAACTAAAGCAGGCCATAGATGATGCAATTTTTTTATTTTTGCAACCACGGGAAAGGAACTAGCTTGGTTTCCCGATCAACACAGTCCGTGTTGATGAAGGATTACATCCCACGGAGCTGTTGTGTTCTCCTGGTGGAGAGCCATCACTGCCCAGAAAACACAGTGATTATTGCTAGCTGCAATAGCCGGGGGCAATAACCACATGTTAGAAATCTGACATGATGGGTACAATCAGCATGCCCATATGTGAATTGAATTTGTTCAGTAGGAAACCAGCCAAGGCTGGTTATTCAGGCTATGGCCGGCCTTAAGCCTAATACAGATTTTATAGACAGGACAATGCCTACTTTTGATTTGTTAAAACCCCCTAGAGGCAGAAGTTATACCCACATATTGAAAAATAGTCCTGCGTTCACAAGTGATCTACCAAAGAGAGAGTACAAAAATCCTATTTATAAAATGGCATGCTTGACAGTAAGACTAATGATTTGCTTATTACAGGAAATCTCACAGATAGGTGTATTTATTACCCTTTTCCTCTGTTGCATAACTTGCTGTGCTTCCATAAATTGGACTGTGATTTCCAATACAGATTGAAAGAACTGGAGGAGAAGATGCAATATCGTTTCACTGTAAAGTACTCATTTGTTAGATTTTTGCCTGTCAGTTTATTTTAACTGCAAGATAGCATTTTAGTTTTCATTCTAGCAAATAACTTGTTCACATTTTATGCATGGCTGATTCCGTAAACACAGTTTAGATTGGCTGAAGTGTTTTGTTCGTTCTGGCAGGTGTATGAATCAGTAAATGTTGTAAAACGTTCATAGAACCAAATATATTTCTGTTCTTACTCTGTAATAAACTTGTATATGATTTTTATTAGCCTGAGTAGTAAATTGTAGCTGTAAAAGTAACTAAGGCTGTGTTGTTGCTTGTTTAATTTCCTGTTTTATATATTAATTGCATCAATCATGTTAATCATATATCGAAGCAGCACGTATTTCTTTTAAAATATAATTATCGTACAAGCTTTTATCTGATTATGGAAGGTGATGACACGGTAACACTGGGGATTAATGTGGATATGTGCTGAGTTTTCAGCAAGTCGCAAAATATTCTGGATGATGTTTGAAGTATAACAAGAAAACACTCAAAAGGTCCAACCCTCCTTGGTCCTTTGCAAGGTTTGAGAACTTGCCATACTTCCCATTAAAAATCCGTTACCATAGCAACATAGAATATAAACAATCTACAATGGAATCTGAAGAATGACTTATGAAGTACATAGAACTAGGAAATGCTATCTGGCAAACCCAAATCCAAAATGAGTGTCATGCATTGTATTTCTGCATTATATTTTAATTATTTTTTAGCCTACTCATGTTACTCTGAATGGCACTTTGTGAAGATTCCCACACATTTACTTCCTTGAATTCTGTGCCACATATTCACTATGCCCTGCTGATAGGCACTGCTGTCACACATTTTACAGTGCCTGCTTTCTGGTGCTGAAAGGATGAGTTTAAGGAGGTGAAGCCAGTAAAGAAATCACAGCTTGCGGGTAGCAAGGTACTATGGGCTATGTAGTCCTTAGAAATTAGTAGAAAATCCAGGAAGTTGTGGAAAGGGATGGCAAGCAGATGGGCAGCACTCAACATGAGTAGAGATTTTTCAAGTATGCTTTTACAGTGTAATGTAACAAAATGAAAACATATGCTGTGACCATAAAACTCCTTTAAGTTCACTATTTGTAGTACTTCTGAACAACATGTTATGTGCTGCAAGTAATGCATGAATATTTTTTGTTGTTGTTGCTTGTTACCACGTTTAAATGTGCCCATTGGTCAACAGAAGATAAATAGGGAGGACTACAGGCATAATGTTAAAGTAAACCTTTCAGTCCCCAAGCAGTACCAATCTCCAAATGGTGCTTGCATATACCTTCAAATTAACTTTCTTGCAGCCTGGAGCCTTAAATCCTTGGCTGCTGTAACCAGAAAATGTTGACGATATATATGGTAGTGTCACCATTTAATCTGGCATCCCAGCAACTTTTGTAACCCAGGCTGGTGTCATTTTAAAATTCTGACCTTTAGGGCAAATTCACACTGTTGCCCTGTGGCAGTGTCAGAAATCTTGTACCTATTGGTGTGCTGCAGTATCATTCATTCCTAATGCCAATTCCATGTACCATGCTAATGCACTTACATGACAGTGTAAGTGC
Organism: Lithobates pipiens; assembly: GCF_037356315.1. Classification (NCBI taxonomy): domain Eukaryota; kingdom Metazoa; phylum Chordata; class Amphibia; order Anura; family Ranidae; genus Lithobates; species Lithobates pipiens. The sequence continues at coordinate 335,707,189 of NW_027507718.1, forward strand.
CTGATAATGCACTACCATCCATTGTACGTGCAGCATACTGCACCTTAAAGTGTTACTAAACCCACAACAGTAAAGACAGTCTATGTGCAGTAAAGCATGTGTGTTATACTTACTGTGGAACCAAAGAGGTTAATCCTCTGCACTGTGTAAAAAGGCTGGTTTGATCTTGTCTCCTCTGATCCTCCCCTCTTTCCACTGTCCACAATATATTTCCTGATAATACAGAGACTGAGGACTGGAGACTGCACATGCTCAGTAGTGATGTGTATTGCTAGAGAGTTTTTTGATGTATTTGTTTATTTTTTTGTGAGGGTTCATGTGATCAGCACAGGACCAATCGGCACTGTCCAGATAGAGGGTCAGGAGCCCTGCATAATGATAGGACAGTCAGTACAGAATGAAAACTCCTACAAGCTTTAACCAGACACTCATAGAAGTCACAAAACCGCTATATACTGTTGATTAGAAAGGGTATTTAGCAGTTTATATTGAATAATATAATTTCATTTCCATGTTCTGTGTACTGGGGGAAACCAGATATAGTGAATGCAGTGTCCTGCACTTTAACGTACCACTACAGCACAAACCCTGCACTGGAAAAGTTAGTGCCAGGTCTGCCCTCCATCATTTCCCACAGTGCAATCTGGGGTCTCGATAACCTATTAAGGATGTTTTTTGTATTCTATTTGAGCATGTAGGACATAAGATGTATGGATCTCGTGATGTGCCTTGTAGCAAAATTTTGGCAAAGTGATAAGCTTACTTTAGGGGTAAACACGGAGAGCTTCAGATACATTGAGGGATATCATACTTGCTCAGTAATTAATGTTTTTTTGTATCCAGTCATTACTGTTGTACACCAGTACAGTCCATTCTATCTTCAGATTCTTGTTGCTTGAAGACACCTGCTTTGATCCTCAAATGTGCAAAAAGATTAATGTAAAAAAAAATATGCCAGTACTAACGGTTCTCACTCACTAGTCAGATATAAACTTGGTTTTGATGTTCCAATGTTAGAAAGCTGGAAGGTAAGCGGAGAAAATACTAATGCCTAGTACACAAAATGAGAAAAAAAAAAGCATTTGAAATGAGCGTCCAATAATTTCTTTGTTGGTAGACCGCTTTCAATACCCGGTCACGACAGTTCATGCTAAAATATCTGTATCTATATTCTCGTAAGATAACCGCAAACGGTTTTTGCGCGTGATAGTATTTGTACAAAAAATATTGAGTGACCAAGACTGCACATGCTTGGAAACTATACTATAACAGTAGTACGGTATAACCGAAAAATACTATACATTACATCACTTCTAAAATTGTAATCGGTCTAATGTTCGTAACTTTAGTAACCTATTCATTTTTGGTATGAGACTAACTAGCATGCAAAGAAAAACATTTGATCATTCATCCAACATGCTCATCGTGTGTATGAGGCTTTAGAACGGTAGTAGTAAACACCCTGTGTTTTTTAGTTTAACATATTGAGTAAAATAACGTAAGCATTCAAATGGTTTTAATGAAATATATACCCCAGCTCCTGCAGTTTACTTTCAATGTTGCTGGCTTCTACTCTTTCAGTGCCGCTTACCTTACAGGAAAGAGTTAACAATGGACAGTGCAATCTTTGGTAAGTCTGTGTCAGAAACCATGAATCAGACTGAGACAGAAGTACAATTAAATCACACTTGTTTATTAATAAAAATAAAAAGGTAAATAGAAAAAAGCGTAGTCAAGCATAGCCAGAGTCCAGTAGCCAGATCGGGTAGTCAGCCAGTCCAAAGTTCATTAACCAGATAGGGTAGTCAGCCAGGCCTGAAGTCAGGGATCCAAGGAGAACAACTGCAAGCAGGATAAGAAGCCAGGAGGGATGTCAGCAAGCCAGTCTTGAAACAAACAGCAGGAGATGGTTCCTTGTGATGTGACCAACGTGAAGGCAAAGGAGAAATGAGCATCATTGGGAACTGCTGGTAACTGTGGAAAGAGAAGAGAGCTGGCAATTAGCTGACAGCTGAGCGGCCAGCCCAGAGGAGGAAAGGCTAAGCCAGCCCTGACAGTGTGTTAGCTTGAAGAATGTAGAGCGTACGAGTGGGGAAGTGTCTTTCTACCCTAAGCTACAGGGTTGTGTGTTTCTATTGATGCATACACTGTAGGAAAACACCACTCTAATTCCTGCATAAAAGAGTGGCTCAATGGGATGCTGCAGGAGAAAGGAACAACCTAAAACATGAATCCTGAGGCAGCAGTTATGGCACCAGCTTAAAGTGGAACATAGGCAAGGATTAAAAGTGCTACTAAACTCACAACAGTCAAAGCAGTCTGTATATTCAGAAAAACATGCTTGTTATACTCAGGGGTTAATCCTCTGCATTGTGTAAAAAAGTTGTTTGATTCTGTTTTCTCTGGTTAGTACAGGGCCAATGAGCACTATCTAGACAGAGAGTCAGGGGTCATGCAGTCTAATAGAGCAGTCACAAAATGAAAACTCCTCCTACAAACTTTAACCAGGGCTTGGCCGGACACTGATAGAAGTCCTAAGACTGCTATATACTGCTGATGGAAAAATGTATTTAGCAGTTTATATTTACTAAATTCAATGCATTTCCATGTTCGGTGTCCTGTGGGAGACCAGATATAGTGAATACCCAGGGTCCTGGGTTTAGTGAAATATAAAGAAGCTGCATACTAGTAAGTGTTTAAAACAGCTGCCAAAAATGCCTAGAAAACTGAGGGTTTAACCACTTCAGCCCTGGAAGATTTTACCCCCTTCCTGACCATAGCACTTTTTGCGATACGGCACTGCGTCACTTTAACTGACAATTGCGCAATCGTGTGACAACGTACCCTAACAAAATGGGCGTCCTTTTTTCCCCACAAATAGAGCTTTCTTTTGGTGATATTTGATCACCTCTGCAATTTTTATTTCTTGCGCTATAAACAAAAAGAGCGACAATTTTGAAAAACAATATTTTTTACTTTTTGCTATAATAAATATCCTCCAAAAATATATATAATTTTTTTTTCCTCAGTTTAGGCTGATATGTATTCTTCTACATATTTTTGGTTAAAAAAATTGCAATAAGCATATATAGATTGGTTTCCACAAAGCTTCTACAAAATAGGGGATGGTTTTATGGCATTTTTATTACTTTTTTTTTATTAGTAATGGCGAGCTGCGACTTTTATAGTGACTGTGACATTACAGTCACTATACATGGGCACATTGGACGCTTTTGACACTATTTTGGGACCATTGTAATTTATTCAGCGATCAGTGCTATAAAAATGCACTGATTACTGTGTAAAAGACACTGGCAGGGAAAGGGTCAAACAATAGGGGATGATGAAGGGGTTAAGTGTGTCCTAGGGAGTGATTCTAACTGTGAGGGGGTGGGCTACAACTCGCATGACAGCGATCGTTGCTCCCGATGACAGGGAGCAGTGATCTCTGTCATGTCACACAAGGCAGAACGGGGAAATGCCTTGTTTACATCCCCGTTCTGCGGCTCCGTGATCTGATCGCCGGGAGACTGGCAGACATAGTCTGCCAGTCCCGTGGGCATGGTGTATGCAGTGGGCGCTGGCGCCCTCTAGCCCCGTCAATTAAAGGGGACGTACAGGTACGCCCATTTGCCAACTGCTGCCATTGTGCCGACATATCGGCGTGCAGTGGTCGGCAAGTGGTTAATATCACTTTAAGACCAGCTTTTCCTGCCCCTCTACCTGTGTCAGTATGGAGCTGCACAGAGAAGACTGGATGCAAGCATTACATGGAACTTTAGATGAGTTAAATACCTAGTGGGCTTCTCAAGCAACTGTCCTAAGTGCTTTTATTTGATGGTTGAAAATGATCCTTAACCTCTTCTCGCCACTGCCTCCCAGCCCTTTAAGAGCTTCTAAATGCCAGGAGGTGGAGGCAGGCATCCGGGTTAGCTCCCAAATGCAAGTACACATTGGGAGCTTTCTGGTCCCCGCCGGTGATTGCTGGGAGCGCACAGGAGACACGCTCTCAGCACAGAAAAAATTTCACATAAGGCTGCATGTATGCGGCCTCTCTGCATTAAAGCCCACCCACCGAGTGGACGCATAAATGCACCACGTCAGTGGGAAGAGGTTTAAGCTAAATACTAGGAATTCAGCCACTTTGTAAAAAGTTAAAGCACACTATGAGTTAAGTCCAAAGAGCTGTATGACATTGCCTGAGCTTATCTCTATTATTTATATCTGACATGTTTATTGCTCTGCCAGGAATTACACTCACACACAGGGCTGTGAGAGAGGAGGCACAGCCACACAGAGTAGCTATGCCCGCTCCTCCCTTCTGCAGTCCATATAGAGAAACTTGTATTTTATGAATGAATTATTAATAATTGGGTAGGAGGTGCATAGCATCTGCAGTGACTCTTCTGTTCAAGATGCAGAGCTTAGAAGAATCAGCATTGCTTTCCCTAAAGGACAGCAAAAGCTGTATTCCGGGAGTACTATAAAGCTGTCAGATATAGATATTAATGATAATCATGCACCTCATGGGACTTAACTCAGAGGGGTTGATTTACTAAAGGCGAATAGACTTTGCACTTCGCAAAATGCAGTTGTCCTCTGCAAGTGCAGTTGCTCCAGAACTAAGTAAATGAGGTAAGGCTCCACTTTGCAAAGGATACCCAATCACATGCAAGGAAAATTTGCTTGCAAATGATTGGATGATGGAAGTCATCAGAGCTTCTGCTCATTTACTAATCTTACTAATGTCTATTTGCCTTTATTAAATCCACCCCATAGTGTGCCTTCCTTTTTTTGCAAAAAAGCCAAATTTCCAGAATTCACTGTATTGTATTCTTAACTATAACTAGTATATGTGCCTAATGATGTCATTGGTTTTAGAGCTCTATAATCCTGTAAAGCAGTGCTCAGACATCTGTCTGTCCTCTTTTGCACTGTGACCAGCCATTGCCACTTATGCAACATGCCTGTGAAGAAGCAGCTCTCTGCCTACTTCTCTCTAAGTACAACTAGAGAAGGTCTGCCTGTGCATAGGATTTTCAGCAAGTGTACTTTTAGAGCCCATTCACACAGGGGCAACACGACTTGTAGGCGACTTGATCAGGCTACTTGGACACGACTTGACAGCGGCGACTTGGGACGACTTCAAAACGACTTGTGATGACTTCAAGCGCGACTTGGGACGACTTACAAGTCGCCCCAGGCCAGGCGACTTTTGCCGCGGCCAAGCAGAGAATGAGCTCAAGGGGAAACTCCACGGCAAATTTCTGAAAAAAATTTGGCGTGGGTTCCCCCTCCGAGAGCATACCAGGCCCTTAGGTCTGGTATGGATTCCAAGGGGAACCCCCTACGCCGAAAAAACGGCGTGGGGGTCCCCCCCAGATCCACACCAGACCCTTATCCGAGCACGCTACCCGGCCGGCCAGGAAAGGGGGTGGGGACGAGCGGGCGCCCCCCCCCCTCCTGAGCCGTACCAGGCCGCGTGCCCTCAACATGGGGGGGTGCCTTGGGGGAGGGGGGCGTGCGGCCCCCCCACCCCAAAGCACCTTGTCCCCATGTTGATGAGGACAAGGGCCTCTTCCCGACAACCCTGGCCGTTGGTTGTCGGGGTCTGCGGGCGGGGGGCTTATCGGAATCCGGGAGCCCCCTTTAATAAGGGGGCCCCCGGATACCGGCCCCCCACCCTATGTGAATGAGTATGGGGTACAATGTACCCCTACCCATTCACCTGTGAAATAAAGTACAATAAAACACACAACACAGAGAAAAAGTATTTTATTGCACAGCCGGGGGTCTTCCGTCTTCGGGGGTCTTCTCGCCGGACTCCTCCGCTATGTGTGTGTAGCTCTTTTGCCAGCGGAGGAGTCCGGCTTTCTTCCTCCCCGCCGCCAGCCTCTTCTCCCGACTTCGGGGGTCTTGTCCCCCTCTTCGGTTCTTCTGCCGGGCCACCGCGCCTGGTCCGGTGGCCCGGTCTTCTGTCGCCGTCTTCCGTTCTTCTGTCGCCGCCTTCGGTTCTTCTGCCGGGCCACCGCGCCTTCTTATAGCTCTTTTACAGGCGGTGGCCCGGTCTTCCGTCGCCGCCGCCGCCTTCCGTTCTTCTCCTTCTTCTTCTCCTGGAGATGTTGACTCGACGAGCTCTCCGGCCACAATGCCAGGGACGCGCTCCGCTGCCTCTTATATAGGGACAATGGGGCGGTGTCACATGGGTTGATGTCACATGGGTTGGTCACATGGGTTGATGTCACATGGTGACCCCGCCCCCTTACCATGTGACATCAACCCATGTGACCAACCCATGTGACATCAACCCATGTGACACCGCCCCATTGTCCCTATATAAGAGGCAGCGGAGCGCGTCCCTGGCATTGTGGCCGGAGAGCTCGTCGAGTCAACATCTCCAGGAGAAGAAGAAGGAGAAGAACGGAAGGCGGCGGCGGCGGCGACGGAAGACCGGGCCACCGCCTGTAAAAGAGCTATAAGAAGGCGCGGTGGCCCGGCAGAAGAACCGAAGGCGGCGACAGGAGAACGGAAGACGGCGACAGAAGACCGGGCCACCGGACCAGGCGCGGTGGCCCGGCAGAAGAACCGAAGAGGGGGACAAGACCCCCGAAGTCGGGAGAAGAGGCCGGCGGCGGGGAGGAAGAAAGCCGGACTCCTCCGCTGGCAAAAGAGCTACACACACATAGCGGAGGAGTCCGGCGAGAAGACCCCCGAAGACGGAAGACCCCCGGCTGTGCAATAAAATACTTTTTCTCTGTGTTGTGTGTTTTATTGTACTTTATTTCACAGGTGAATGGGTAGGGGTACATTGTACCCCATACTCATTCACATAGGGTGGGGGGCCGGTATCCGGGGGCCCCCTTATTAAAGGGGGCTCCCGGATTCCGATAAGCCCCCCGCCCGCAGACCCCGACAACCAACGGCCAGGGTTGTCGGGAAGAGGCCCTTGTCCTCATCAACATGGGGACAAGGTGCTTTGGGGTGGGGGGGCCGCACGCCCCCCCTCCCCCAAGGCACCCCCCCATGTTGAGGGCACGCGGCCTGGTACGGCTCAGGAGGGGGGGGCCGCCCGCTCGTCCCCACCCCCTTTCCTGGCCGGCCGGGTAGCGTGCTCGGATAAGGGTCTGGTGTGGATCTGGGGGGGACCCCCACGCCGTTTTTTCGGCGTAGGGGGTTCCCCTTGGAATCCATACCAGACCTAAGGGCCTGGTATGCTCTCGGAGGGGGAACCCACGCCAAATTTTTTTCAGAAATTTGCCGTGGAGTTCCCTCTTGAGAGCTGATAATTCTGTCAAAGTCGCCTCCGTATAGACGGAGATCCGACTTGGAGGCGACCTCCATTGAAATCAATGGGTACCGGTCGCCTACAAGTCGGATAGAAGTAGTACAGGAACCTTTTTTGAAGTCGGAGCGACTTCAGTAGTGTGCATTAACACGGCTCTCATTCACTTACATTGCTTTTTAAATGTTGTCCGACCTGAGGCGACCTGAGGCGACTAGGGGCGACCTGAAGTCGGATCAGGAGTTGCCCCTGTGTGAATGGGCTCTAAAGGTTGCCCTAAAAATTACCTGATTGTTTCGGGAGGGATGAGACAATATAGTGATAGTGCATACCCAGCCTAAAAGTCCAAAAATATTATCGTGAGTTTTAGTGTAAAAAGCTTAACTTTCATCTTATTAAAAGTGATATTAAAACTACAAATATTACTTTTAGGCTTTAGTTATTTAATTTAAATGGTTACAGATGTCTTCACAATTTCAAGCTCGCCTGTAAAACTTTAAAAAAAATTTTAGACCAATTTTTCTCAGGGTTTAAAGGCGGTTTGCTCATTGCTCCTACTGCAGCTAATTATTACACTTTTGAGTTGTGTGTCTTTGGCCTTTACTCCTTACGATAAGCTAGCTTCTTAAATTATAGAATCCTATTCCCGGCAGTGCGCATTTGGTGCTAAAGCACTTTTCTTGATGGTTAAAGGTTCCCTTGTTCAGAGTTCCGTGTTCTTCCTTTGCCTCTTGAGATCTGCATACAAAAGATTCTTCTCAGATTCTGGTTGTACTGAGCTGTTGTGTGTGAGCCTCTGCTGCTGTAATGTTAAAAATCACTGCAACTAGCTTGTGTATCTTAAAGACCAAGTTTACAGTTTTTTACCCATTTTCTAGCTATCTTTTTCCATTTTTATATTTAACTGCTCTTTATTCACAAATTTTTCAGTGGCTGCCATTGTGAATTTTAGCAGTACAAAGTTTGCAGTTGTGTTTTGTGAAGAAACCCATAGCAATCAGATATTTTCGAAATATATGAAATTTACTAAATATTGAACATCTACATTTGTGCTTTACATTTCTTTATTCACTAGTGTACATGATTACTGGAACCACCCTGTATATAGGCAAGCACAGTGCCCATCAGCACTCTGCTGTTATTTATTTTTTAATTTTTTGGGCTCCCCACTTAAAACATGCACCTGGTGCTGAAGGGTAAGCAGGTTGGTGTCCACATACCCCAGGCCCTTATTAAAGTGTAAGTTCACCTGTACAAAAAAATCTGTAACATGAACTTACACAGGTCCCCTCCAGTCCAAATTCCCCCCCCCCCCCCCCCCGTTCCCACTGACCTGGACTGCCGCAATCTCCAGGTCTAAGCCCCCGGTATATCAGCGTCAGGAGCCTGGGGCTTGAAAATCCTCTCTCCATCCACACAATGTCTTCAGAGCTGACAGGATGGGCTATGTGGCTGCTGTTTGGTCGGCGCCACCCATGTGACAGTGCTGACCAAATTAGAATGCTCAAACGCCCCCCTGACGAGGGACATTTAGACATTCAGCTGAGAGGATTTCTAAGCCCCAGACACCTGGCACGACTGTACCAGGGCTTAGAACCGGAGATTACCGCAGTCCAAGTCAGCGGGACCGGGGAGGGGGGGTGAGGAAGTTCACTTTAGACTTTTCTGTAAAGGTGAACTTACCTTTTAGGATATTTGATATTTACAGTTGAGTACTGCCTGGCTCTGAATCCCCAGATCTATGCCCCATTTTACACGTCCGACTAAATTCTAGTGTCAGAAGAGAGTGGTTAGTGTAGGGGCATACGGGAATCACTTTTGTAGCAGAGGAATGCAGCTGATCCTGTGTGAAATGCCACTTGTAGCTGGATTGTGTGTGTCTAAAAATGTGACAGTGTATTTGTTACTGTAGTTACTATTTCATAAATATGTAGATCAAAGATGAAAGCAGTTAAAGAAACCTTACAAGTTAAAAACAAGTTTTCTTTTTTAATATTACAATTTAAACCCAGTTTAGCCCTTGACCCTGCAATCACTATATCTGGTCTCCCACTGTACACAACATGGAAATGCAATCATTTTAGTAAATATAAACTGCTAAAAAAAAAAACTTTTCCCATCAGCATTATATAGCGGTCTTGTGACTTCTGTCAGTGTCTGGCCGAGCACTGGTTAAACGTTGTAGGAGGAGATTTATTCTCCTCTCATTGTCCTATGATGCATGACCCATGACCCTCTGTCTGGACAATGCCAATCACAGGCATCCCCCCCAAAAAAAACAACTCTCTAGCAATAAACACCAAACTGAGCATGTGCAGAGTGCTCCCAAGACTGTACTATCAGCAGATGGATCGAGAACTGTGGGAAAAAAGGGGGGATCAGAGAAGACGGGATCAAACAACCTTTTTACACAATACAGAGGGTTAACCCCTTAGGCTCCACAGTATAACAAGCATGCTTTACTGCATATACAGACAGATTTTTACTGTTGTGGGTTTAGTAACACTTTCAATAACCATAACCAGCCCTAATTATCTTCTTCCTTGTCCTACTACTATTTAAATAGTTTAAAAAACATGTTTTTCATTTGCAAATAATTTTGCCATGCTTTGTGCCAGAAGTATAGTTTTTTAGTACCATCCTCAATAGGACAAATTATAGAATACAATATATACTTTTAATTTACAGAACACCACCTTTTTTTCTTAACACTGGTCAAAATAAAGCACATTTTTGTCTCTAGATTACACAGTAAACAAAATTCAAGACAATATTGCCAAAAGAAAGGCTAGTTTGTGTCCAGAAACAATGTATGTATTAATGTGTTTCTTCGGTTATCCCAAATAAAAGCCTATAGTAGAAAATCAAATCATTACTCTTCTCAATAACAGTTATAAAGGTATGAGGGTTAAAGTTGTTAAATATTCAATTGGAATTGTGAAATATTGAAGCAAATGAAGAAAAAGATACAGTGGTGGTCAATGGTGTTCATCCAATATTTTTGATCCAGTACTTTTTGGCTTGCTAACCTCTGCAACAAGCATGTAGATTGAGTTCTGATTTCATTTGGGGTGTATTTGCTGCCACAGGATGTGCATGACAGCCAGACCATACATCATTTTCAAAAAGAGGTGCAAAATTTCAAGTTATAGTAACTTGCATATTTCTATGACAATTTTCTGTTAATTAAATAACAAAAAAAAAACACTAGTCAAGCTTGTCATTTGTGACGCTCATTATTTCTTCCAGTGTTTCTTCTGGTGCGATCTTAATTTTAATTGGTTTTTCGGTACTTATTATTATTCAGGATTTATATAGCGCCAACAATTTACGCAGCACTTTACAATATATAAGGAGACAATACAGTTACAATACAATAAAATACAAGAGGATTGAGAGGGCCCTGCTCAGAAGAGCTTGCAATCTAATAGGGTGGGGCAGGTTGTACAAAAGGTTAAGCTGTGGGGAATGAGCTGATGGAAGTGGTAGGAGATTAGTTGGAGACATAAGCTTCCCTGAAGAGAAGAGTTTCCAGGGATCGTCTGAAGGTAGCAAGAGTAGGGGATACCCGGACCAATGGAGGTAGCGAGTTCTAGTACTAGTAATTCTAATCCAAAGAAGGTGGCTTGACAGCTTTTTATGCTTTTAAGTTAGTGGCCTGAGACAGAAACAATGTGAATGGGGGTCTCCAACGGACCCATGCTGTGCCGCCAATCCCATCATGAGTGGGCAAACGCCATCGGAGGACTACCTCTATCCCTACCACTCTATCCATCCAAACCAACCCAACGATTAGCCGCACTAGGGCACTTGAGCCGTTCTGGAGCTATCTGAGAGCAGAGCAGTATGGTAACATACGCGGAGCACATCCAGAGCAGAGCAATAATACCTTGGGAAATATAGCTTTGGGTTCTGTGTCCTTTGCTCTGTGCCTTCCACATCTCCTATACCCTAGACCCTCTACACTCCCATGTCGTTTGTCAGATCTTGAGGTCGGATCCTGAAGTCAGGGAGAGGAGAGGAACTGCCAGCTTGACTTGATGACAGTGTGGCCAGAGTGAGTGTCAGCTTGTGCAGCTATGTTATAATCATGGCAGCATTTAGAGGACTGAAGTCGGGGAGTGCAGGTCAGTGATATATACTGCACACTGTATGCCAGTGTATCCCGACCATACTTTAACCCAGTTCTATCCAGCAACCTAGAAAGTACAGTACCATGGCATTGCATAGCAATACTATAACAAGCCAGCCAGGAGACCTGATATTTACCTGACATCTGCTTTTACTTTAACTGCTTGCCTGGTTGTTGGACTGTGTGGATGATCCTAATATTCGGGCTGAGAAGTGGGGGAGTCGTGTGCTCATGTCTGCATACTGGTGCTATAGAATTCCTACAAGCAAGCGATAAATCAGGTCAGGAAAAAATTCCTGGTGAACTTAGATTTACACATGTAAGAGCCTGTTGGCACAAACTGCTGGAAGCTGCTGGAATATGACATTGAATGTACTGAATGCTATGCTGAATATTGAATACTCAACTGGTACTGATGCTAAAAACTATGCTGAGTGTTGAATACTGAATACTGGATCTATACTATTATTGAGTGTGGTGCTGAGTGTTAAATTTTGAATACTGAGTTGACGTTGTTGAGTATTGTACAGAGCACTGAATACTGAACTGATATTACTGATTGTGCTGAGTACTGAATACTGAATGTATACTGTTAATGAACACTGTGCAGGGTATTGAATTCTGAATAATGAATGGACACTGTTAACCACTTCAGCCCCGGAAGGATTTACCCCCTTCCTGACCAGAGCACTTTTTGCGATTCGGCACTGTCGCGTTAACTGACAATTGCACGGTCGTGCAACGTGGCTCCCAAGCAAAATTGACGGTCGGCAAGTGGTTAATACGGTGCAGAGTAGTGAATTCTGAATAATGAACTGATACTGCTACTGAACACTGTGCTGAGATCTAAATACTGAATACTGGATTGATACTGAATAATACACTGAGCGCTGAATATTGAATTGATATGTTTTCTGAATACAGCCGTGAGTATTGAATGCCAAATATTGAATTGATATTAGTATTAAATACAGCACCGAGTACGGAACTCTGAACATCAAATTGACACTGTCACTGAACTGATATTATACCTTAAATGGGCTGGCCTGACATAGGGATAGATGCAATAGATAAGATTGTTGCTACTGAAGGGGAAGGAGAAGTCGTAAAATAAAGCCGTGTCTAAAATCCGATCTAAATTAAAGGGAAGAAGGAGGGGAAAAGAGGAAAAGAAAATGCATGCTGAGGAAGGCCTGAGTTGGGCTGAGAGAACAACTAAAATACAAACACAGGATATCCCTAAAAAAGATATGAGAAAGTTGATGTCTGAAACCCATAGTATGCCCTGGCATGGATCCAGGCATGAAAAAGACCCTCAGAGAACATACACGAAGACCTTGCTAAAACGCAGCCCGAGGGTTCCCCAGGTTTCCTGGGGTCTGGAGGGAAGAAGTGTATCTGACGTGGTATCGGACATTGTATCCAACGCAGACTATATTTAAAATCAAGATCAACAAGTAAGTATAGAGAAGTTTGACCAACAGGGCACAGGTGGGAACAAAGCCACTGGAAGTTTAAATAAGTATGGTAGTAACGCTGGTAATACCTTAATAAAGGTACCAACACTGAGTGATGTCTTTACTGCAAGCATGTAATAGTTTGTTATCTCTAACAAGTCAAATGGTGGATTTAAAAAAAAAAAGGATATCACTGTTAGGTCATAAGGCTGGATTTGCACCTATGCAGTTTTTGTGCATCTTGCAGATTTGCACTAGGGTCCATTTAACATGTTTTCCTATGAAACACGATCTGTAGTGCAAAATGCAAAAAGCCCAAAAAATGCATAGGTGTGAATCCAGCCTAAGACAGGAAAATCAAAACGTTTGTGAGCACACCACGTACCTGGAGAACAGGGTTAGTACAACTGATGCCACGTACACACGATCGACTTAGTCTGCCGGACCGCAATACGCCGGACAATTCGATCGTGTGTGGGCTCCAGCGGACTTTTTCATCGTAAAGTCCGGCGGACTTAGAAAGTCGTTTTTGACTCAAAATTTGTCCGCTGGACTTGGCTTTCAGTGGACAATCCGTTTGTCAGTGTGCTAGTCTGGCGGACTACGGATGACGCATGCTCAGAACCAAGTATGAGAAGGAAGCTATTGGCTACTGGCTATTGAACTTCCTTTTTATAGTCCCGGAATGCCTTGCCTTCCATAAAAAGGGAACTCCAACAAACCAAAGTACAAATAAAGGATCAAGCACAGAGACTGGATAATTTGGAAAATAGGCAAAGACATAATAATGTCCGCATTTTGGGCTTTCCTGAGCATGAAGAGGCGCAATCACTGACCGTCTCTTTTGAAAAATGGATAATGGATACATTGGGTGTGGAGGGCTTCTTGAGACTTTTTACAATCGAACGGGCCCTTCATATTCTCAGTCGTCCACTCCCTTCTTCAAACAATCCCAGGACAGTTATTATCAAAATATTAAATTACAGAGATAGAGATTTAATCCTTTCCAAGGCAGTTTGCGATTAAAACAAATAACATATTCAATGTTATACCCAGCTAAATTGATAATTATGGACGGAGATACCGCTCTTTTCTCTTTCGTTCATTGATGGACACTGCGCCTCCTTAATCTTGACCATTGGGTTATATCGTCTCTGCAGGAGTATGACTAGGCAGAGCAAAAAAGAACACCTGGCTAAGCCCATGGGCTGTCCTCAGTCTGTATATAACTCCCTCCCTGCTCTAGGTATTCAGTTTTTTTCTGCATAGTTAGGAGTAAGGACCTAGCTCCTTGCTGGGATATTTTGGTCCTAGCAAATTTTACTTTTTGTCTTTTTTCCATGCATTTTCTCCTGAGAGATCTGCAATCAATTGACGGGCTGGATAGTCAAGATCTAGTGGTCTCCCCAGTCCACGGCATAGCCTCAACAGACAGAGACTAGTCCCCATTAAACATCTCGCAGGGTCTCATACGAACGGGCTCTGGTCTGTGTCGCAGCGGTCCCTTGGCCGACAGCCCCCACTTCGGCGGCGAGGAGTTCCGTCTGGAGGGTCACCTGCACCATGGATCAGTAGGTACAGTTCCCCTTTGTGCGGTTTGGATTGGACGCAGGTACCCTTCAGGGATGGTCGGACCTGCCTGCAGGATCCCTCCTCCCATCCTAATGTCCCCTGGTTAAACTGGGCTTCCCCTTCCCCCTACGAATTGGTGGGAGTCTCAGGGCAGGCAGCAGAGACCCCTGGGAGTCTCTCCTGCCAGTTCCCTTCTGAGTCGGGTGTCCTGCCGTGGTGGTATGGGGGGTTCAGAGGGTGCAGCCGAGACCCCTAGGTGCATGCCTTGCTGTGTGTGCAGTGTGAGGTAGTGTGAAGTATGGGGGTCCCAGCACAGAGGGCACAGCGGTGTGTCCCCTTAAATGTTCACCCTGCCTGGTGGTACAGTACCTTTTTGGAAGGGGGTCCCCTTGCAGAGGGTGCAGCAATGTGGAAGTCACAGAAGATCCTGGCAGCATGCTTCAGCATGTCAAATGGTCTTATGACATCACGGTGGCCATTTTCTTTTGGTCTGGCTGGTCTCCGGCTGGCAGCCATGTTTGTGTAGCTGACCATGTTTGTGTAGCCGATATCACGGCGGACATTTTTCGTAAGTCTAGATGACCAGAACCTCGTGGAGATGCATAGAGTGAAAAAGCGCTGGTGGATGCACTTGTTACTGCGGTGCGGGAGACTCTAAAGATGGAGGATGTGGCTGACAGGGCCACAGACGTATGTGTCCTTTGGTACGCATAAGTCACTTCGCACACCTTGGGTGTTCCCTTATCTGCCTTATTTTGATTGGTTTACCTTTAAGGAATGGGAACAATCACCCTTTGTGGTCCCCAAACATTTCTCAATATGCTACCCCTTTGAAGAATCACTTTTTAAAAAGTGGACTATCCCACCAGTGGTGGACCCTCCTGTTTCCAGGTTGAATAAAGCAATCATGATCCCAGTAGAGGAATCCCCATCCTTTAAGGGAACGACCGACAGGAAAGCGGAAGCTGTGGAGCCTCGGCCCTGGTGTCGCAGACCCTAACTGAATGGGCCAAGCTTTTGCGCCTGAGTCTGGGTAGTGAGCAGGTTCCCACTGCTTATGTTGATTTAGCGGACCAGTTGGTCCATGGGCTACAGTATATTTGTGATGCAGCCTGGATGCAGTTCCTGTGCTGTCCAAGCTTTGTTTCAGCGGTGGTGATTAGACGTGTGCTGTGGCTTAAGAATTGGTCGGCAGACCAAGCCTCTAAAAAAGCTCTCATTGATCTTCCCGTTCAAGGTGACTGCCTGTTTGGGGGCTACCCTGGTTGACATCATTAAGGGTGTCACAGGGGGAAAGAGTACCTTTCTGCCTCCAATCTAGGAAGATGGGGCCCTTCCTTCTCAGCCCATAAGAAATTATTCCGTGCTCCCAGGACAGCAGATAAAGGAAACAGATCTCTGAAGTCTTCCCCGGGAAGTTCCAAGCAATCTTGGTCTGATAAGCCTAGAGCAGGCTTCTCTGGATCCACTGACAAGACTCCTTCAGCATGAAGGTCTGCCCTCACCCATTGCTGGGGTGGGGGGATATCGCTGGTTTCCAGATTCATGGACCTTCGTCAAGGGGGTCCACGAATTGAACCTTTTTGAGGGTACCAAAGAAGGGGGACAGAATTTGTCCACTTTGGGGTGCCCCATGTCTCCTTGTGTGGGTGTAATTCCTGTAAAGCTTCAAGTGATGTCTGAACTAGCCCTGTCCAGGAAATTGGGCTACCTGGGTCTAACTCCTGGAGTGAATGCTGATCAGGTCAGTAGTTTTTCTTCACAAATGTCGGCCCCTTCAGCAGGTTCAGTTCAATGGGAAGTAACTGAGGCTCGTGGTAATCTTGCAAGTTCGTCTGGTAGACGCCGAAGTCGTCCTAGTGTCATTGTGGGGCCAACGCCTTCCTCTTCTGCGGTGCCTAGGAAGGACCAAGGGCCAAAGTCTTCCAGTGGCCTTAAACGTCCCTTGGAAGCTACCTTTAAAAGAGGACCAGTTGTATCGGCTGAGCTTCCATCCTGCTTTGCAGTAACTGGTTTTAATGGCCTAGCCATTGAAATCCAGCTACTGAGAGATAGAGGTCTGTCAAGATCAGTAATACCTACTATGGTGAAGGCGAGGAAGTCAACTTGTAGTAAGATATACCATTGTACGTGGAAAGCGTACATTTCTTGGTGTAAGTCAATTGGCGTTCATCCTCGATCCTTTTCTGTGGCACGAATCTTAGCTTTTCTTCAACAGGGCGTTGAGCAAAAGTTGGCTTTGAGCACCATCAAGGGCCAGGTGTCTGCCTTAGCAGTCTTCTTTCAGCAACCCCTGGCCACTCACTCTTTAGTTCGTACTTTCATTAAAGGAGTCCAGCATGTGGCTCCGCCTGTCTCTTTTGCCTCCATGGGATTTAAACTTGGTGCTCCAAGTTTCTCCAGAAACCTCCATTCGAGAATATTCTGGAGATTCCCTTACCTACATTGTCCCAGAAGGTGGCATTCCTGGTGGCTATTACCTCGGCCCGCAGGGTTTCAGAGTTGGCATTATCCTGTCGTAGTCCCTGTTTAGTACTCCATAGGATTCCTCCTTTCCCTGTCACAGTGCATTCTTCTCAGGCGCTTAGTACTTCTTGGGCCTTCCGTCATCAAGCGTCAGTATCACAGGTTTGCAAGGCGGCCACTTGATCATCAGTGCATACCTTTGCTAAATTCTATAAAGTAGATATTTTGTCATCTGCAGATGTTTCTTTTGGCCGCAAGGTTTTTCAGGCTGCTGTTTAAGAGGTGGGTTCCTTCATAAGGGGTGTTTTTCTTTAAATATTTGTTATTTCAGATGGGGCTCCTGTGACCCGGTTAAGGCTTCTGTGTGCTGGTTAGGGCTCTTGTGGTTAGTCTTGGGTTATTTTGCCCATCCCTCATTTTTCTTTGGCACTACTTTTGGATATCCTAATGGTCAAGATTAAGGAGGCACTGTGTTCATCGATGAAAGAAAGAGAAAATGTGATTTTTATACTCACCGGAAAATCCATTTCTCTGACTTCGGACACAGCACCCACCCCTCTCTGGAGTTTTTGATACTTCTATTACTGCTTGCTACTAAACTGAATACCTAGAGCAGGGAGGGGGTTACATACTGACTGACAGCCCATGGGCATAGCCAGGTGTTTTGTTTGTTTTTTTGTTCTGCCTAGTTCTACTCCTGCAGAGGAGATATAACCCAATGGTCAGGATTAAGGAGGCACTGTGTGCGTCAAACTGAGAGACATGGATTTTATGGTGAGTTTATTAGACAGTCCCGTTGTATGAGTCCTGCGTAGACTGTGATGGGTGGTTGGAGTTATCTCCAACCAGTTTGAGGTTTGGGTCTTCCCATGAATGGGTATGTAAGGGGGGGAATTTTGCTTGGGGGTAGAGGTTTGTGGAGGTTTTTTATGCTCGCTCGCTCTCTTTCCCTCCCCCTTCTTTGTTTTGTCAGTCACATACTCTGTTATAAGAAAAATATTTCCCAAGTTTTAAAATATGTGGCCTACTGGATATTTTGTTTGGTCTGCTGGGGACCTAGCGGATTACCAGCTGGTGAAATAAAAAAGAAAGTAGTAAAATAAAAGTGTTGTCATGGAATTGGAGACCGGGGGGGGGGGGGGGAGAGACTAGCAGTTTTTGAAGCAATTCGGTTTTATAAACCTGCAATAATAATTTTGCAAGAGACCCATCTTGAGTGAGAGGATACAACGCTTTTTGAAAGATCAAGATTCCCGTATCAGATTCATGCTATATATTCTACTTATCCTAGAGGCATCAGTGTCTTGGTTTCTCACTCGGTACGGTTCTCATGCAAAAAGAGCTTTAAACACCCAGAAGTTCGTTTCATTGTGCTATGGTGCTCACTAAATGATAAAAACTCTGTTGGTGAATGTCTATGTTCCTCCCCCCTATAATGATGAAGTATTGAAAAATGTCTTTAGGAAAATGGCACAGTGGCATAATCTACCAGCGCTTGTAATGGGAGATTTTAATAACATAATGAACGAGGAGGAAGACAGACATAGCACCACAATAAGTAAACAAAGGATGAAGAGAACTAGGTTTGTCGGCCTTCTACAAGAGATCGGGTTAATAGACGTGTGGAGAATTAGATATCCATTAAAAAGCGAATACTCATGCTGCTCGAGTACTTAAGAATAGATCTGGCCCTGGGGAATGATAATTTTCTCCCATGGTTAGTCAATTCAATATGGCCCTAGGGGACTTTCAGATCATTCTCCGCTTATACGGACTATACAGACTGAGGGACAATTATCTTCTCCACCTTGGAAAATTAATCCACGGTGGCTGTCATTGATGTCAGAGGAGGATTGATGGATTAAAAAAAAAAATAAAGATTCAACATCTCTATTAGTAGTTTGAGACACTACGAAGGCTTATATACGCAGAGTAATGATTAAAGATATGTATAAAATGAAGAACTGATCTAGGAGGCGAAGGGAGGAAGTAATGCAAATGGTGACTCAAACCGAGCAGGATTATATCACAGATCCCACAGAAGAAAAGCGTTTAACATGGCACGAGGCCCAGAGAATCTATAAACCGTCATCTTTGACTAAAGCAGAAAATAGCAGATTTTATCAAAAACATTATGAGATGGGGGGAACAGGTGGGATGCACGTTCGCCGCGATAGCTCAAGAAAAAGAGGGCCTGATAACTATCGCAGCAGTCAAAGATGCAGTAGGGGTGGTGATGCACGATACAAGTAGTATTCAAAATATATTTGTTGACGTCTACACCTCACTTTGAGTCAAAGGTGTCAAGAATCAAGTTAAACAATTTTTGGATAAATTGGCTCTCCCAAAACGTAAATTAGAAGAAAGAGAATTTCTTGATGGTCCCATATCCCTGGAAGAGCTAAAAAATCAGTTGCACAGACCCATAATAATAAAGCACCAGGGAAGGACGGACTACCAACAGATTTACAAAAAAAATTGTAAAATCTTGTTACCAGAATTATTGGAAGTATTAAATGATGCTTTCAGGAAACAAAAACTTCCAGAGTTAATGCAGGAAAGTCTTATTGCCCTATCTCTCTCCTCACTTCAGATGTTAAAATATTGGCTAGGGCTCTTGTACATAGATTATCAAGATATATTAAACATCTTAATCCATGGAGCCCAAACAGGCTTTATCCCAATGAGAGTGGCTTCAACAAATATTCGTAGACTTTTTTTTAAATATGCAGCTACCTATGAAAAATATGGGACCTAGAGCAATATTGTGCTTAGATGCCCAAAAAGCCTTTAATATGGTGGAGTGGGAATATCTATGGGCCGTATTGGAGGCTTTTGGTACAGGCCCAGGATTTCGAAAATGGTTTTAAATGTTATACAGGGAACCGCAAGGGTAAGAATTAATAATACATTATCTAGCCCGTTCACTCTGTCTAGAGGGACAAGGCAGGGCTGTCCCCCCTACTGTTTGCCATAGCAGTGGACCCTTTCACCCTTGCCATTCGACAGTCTGCGCAAATAATTGGGTTCTACCGGGAAGGAGGAGAGGACAAAATGGCCCTATAAGCAGATGACGCTCTTATTTTCCTGGGGGTTACCGTAAAGTCATTAACGGAACTTATGAGCCACGTCTCTATATTTGGGCTATTCTTAGGCTTCAAGATTAATTGGGATAAGTCTGTATTGTTACCACTAGATGAGTTGAAACCTCTCTATTAAATCAAGCTTTCCAAATCAAGCATATAGTGAAATATCTGGGGATAGAGATCTCGGAAAGTAAAATACTGTATTAACTTGAATCCTAAACCTTTATTAGCAAAATTTAAGGATAAACATCTGAGCTGTTGTAAGTTACCATTGCCAGTGATAAGTAGAGCAAATCTTAAGATGATCTGGACCCCACAATTACTCTGTGTTTAATAATTCACCCGTATGGATCACAGAATTTTGATTTATAAAAATAGAATTTCTTTTTAGAGAACTTGGAACTAGATCATTTGGAGGAAAAAACAATTGCGTACAAACTTAACTACATTAACGATAAACAAAGAAGCTGGTGGACTGGTGAGTCCCCATCCAAAAAAAATATGTTTTTAGCTTCACAATTAGAACATTTTTGTGGCTGGACCGTATCAAATTCTGATTCTATACAAGTGTCTGCTACTATCCGTGTATGATATATATGCATTCATTTCTCTATTGGGGACTAGAAATCAATTGTCCAATAAGATTTTTTATGGGTAAATTATTTGACAAAGTATTACAGGACATTTAAAAAAATTACTGAAATAAGGGGTTATATGTTATATACTTTAATATGGAACAATAGTAATTATGGGGAACTCGTGAAACTGGAAAGGTTTGAGATATGGAGGCTTAAGGGACTAGGTATATGACACAGCTATTTCAGGAAGATGTGATGAAAACCTTTTATTGAATTAAGAAACAAATATAATATCCCAAATCAAAGATTTTTTTTTTTTTTTTTACAGCTTAGGCATGCATTAAACGCACATGGGCGATTGCGTGAATTGTAATTTAATAAATCATTAGTATTAGCCTTATTGGATAAGACAAAGAAAAAAGGGTTTGATATCACAATTGTACAATATATTATTTTATAAATTTCAAGAAGCTGTGGATATACCAGCAAGGTCAGCCTGATCTTGCGATATAGGGCTAATTTCAGATGAACAGTAGGCACTGGCATTGTCGGTAGCACCCCTGGCCTCCCTATCCCCAACACAAAATTTAACACAATTATTTATTTTACATAGGGTCCATTATACACCAGAGAAATTATTTTAATGGAAATGTAGATACAGCCCAATGTCCCAGATATAAAGGGAGCCCCGCTAATTTAATACATATGCAATGGAGATACCCCAAACTGCATAGTTACTGACATGAGGTTGTGTCTATGATTATTAACGTTTTCAAGACTAGTCTGTCTCCAGAGCCGGGGGGATGTCTTCTGGGTATACTGTATGAAATGGTATTCCCGGGTGACTATATGGTATCAATAACAAGCAGCCTATTCCAGGCTCGTAAGCTTATAGCACAAAAATGAATATCACCATTTCCACCTATGTTAGCAGAATGAAAAACACAAGTAAGGGAAACCCTAATTAACCACTTCAATACAGGGCATTTTCATCCCCTTCCTACCTAAGCCAATTTTCAGTTTTCAGCAATGTCGCACTTTGAAGGACAATTGCGCAGTCGTGCTACACTGTACCCAAATAAAATTATCATTTTTTTCCCACAAATAGAGCTTTCTTTTGGTGGTATTTGAGGATCTCTGCGTTTTTTATTTTTTGCACTATAAACAAGTGATACAAGTTTGAAAAAAAAAAACACTGTATTTTTGACTTTTTCCTATAATAAATATCCCATTTTTTTTCCCCTCAGTTTAGGCCGATATGTATTCTACATATTTTTTGGTAAAAAAAAATCGCAATAAGTGTATATTGGTTTGCGCAAAAGTTATAGCGTCTACAAAATAGGGGATAGTGTTATGGCATTTTATTTTTTCTACTAGTAATGGCGGCGATCTGCGATTTTTATCGTGACTGTGACATTGCGGCGTACAGATCGGACACTTTTGACACCATTTTGGAACCATTCACATTTATACAGCAATCAGTGCTATACAAATGCATTGATTACTGTATAAATATCACTGGCAGTGAAGGGGTTAACACTGGGCGCAGTGAATGGGGTTAACTGTGTTACCTAGGGAGTGATTCTAACTGTAGGGGGAGGGGACTCACAAGTGGAGGAGGTTGATCGGTGTTCTTCTGTACTGTGAACACACCATCGGTATCCTCTCACCTGACAGGACATGGATCTGTGTGTTTACACACACAGATCCACGGTCCTGCTCGGTTAACGGGCAATCGTGGGTGCCCGACTGACATCGCGGCCGCTGGGCACACACATTGGCTCCCGAGCGATATGGCAGGGGGCGTGTGCCCCCCAGGTGGCCAAGGAGCCCAGGAAGTCATATGACGGCTTCCCAGGATGGGAGATCCCTCCTGCGGACGTCATATGTACATGGGTGGGATGTGAAGTGGTTAAGAGATACTTTTCTACATAGAGGCTGTCCAGGGAAATTTGAAAAGATATGGAGAAGATGGTCTGATATTTTAGATATATGATGAGACAGGAGTAGATAAATGTATGGGTAGGGGGCATGGGGGCTTGGTTTTTTTGTTTTCCTCTTTATACGTACCTGGGTTGTATGTTTTTCTTGTCTGTATGTGAAAGCAATAAAAAAAGATTTGATTTAAAAGAAATTTAAACTATATTGTGTAGCCTATTCTTGTACAAATCAAAATAATCAATTTTATAGAATGAAAAGCTCTAGAAACAGCCAACATTCTCTTCAAGAGTTGCTTGCAACTTCACTTTGTCTCCTCATTCTCCTGACCACATGTGAGCACCAGGGTCCTGTAGACTTTTGTGGGTCTTGTTTACCCAAGTCTGCTGGCCAGGAAATGCAGGGATGTGAGCCCCACAGACTTTGTAACTATAGACCTGTTAGTTTAACTTCTATAGTTGGAAGATACTGGAGAGATTTATAAAAGACCACATAGACGGGTTCTTGCAGGAAAAAAATATTTAAAGCAACAGACAGCATGGATTCATGAAAGACAGAAGTTGTCAGAGAAACCTGATTTCTTTTTATGAGGAGGTAAGTAAAACCTTGGACAGAGGGGTGGCGGTGGATGTGGTATACTTGGATTTTGCAAAACCGTTCGATACAGTTCTGCACACACGGCTCATGTGTAAGGTAAAGTCTACAGGTTTGGAAATATCAGTTTGTAAATGGATAGAAAACTGGCTTAAAGACAGAATTCAGAGAGTAGTGGTTAATGATTCTTACTCTGAATGGTCTAAGGTTATCAGTGGTGTACCCCAAGGTTCAGTGCTGGGACCCTTACTTTTTATTATCTTTATAAACGATATTGAGTCTGGGATCAAAAGTAAAATTTCCATCTTTGCAGATGACACCAAGCTATGCAGTGGAATAATGTCCTTACCGGATATCTCCGATTTACAAGCCGACCTCAATGCTCTTTCTACTTGGGCGACTGTGGAGTACAACTGGGGGAATCCATAGTGGAGAAGGATCTGGGGGTGTTGGTAGATCATAAGCTCAATAATAGCATGCAATGCCAAGCTGTGGTTTCCAAAGCGAGCAAAGTCCTTTCCTGTATTAAGAGAGGTATGGACTCCAGAGAGAGAGAGAGAGATATCATTTTGCCCCTGTTCAAATCATTAGTAAGACCTCATCTGGAATATGCAGTTCAGTTTTGGGCACCAGTTCTCAAAAAGGATATCGGGGAACTGGAGAAAGTGCAGAGAAGGGCAACCAAACTGATAAGGGGCATGGAGGAGCTCAGCTATGAGGAAAGATTAGAGGAACTGAATTTATTCACTCTTGATAAGAGGAGATTAAGGGGAGATATGATCAACATGTACAAATATATAAGGGGTCCATATAGTGAACTTGGTGTCGAGTTATTCACTTTACAGTCAACAAAGAGGACAAGGGGGCACTCTTTATGTCTAGAGGAAAAGTGATTTCATCTCCAAATATGGAAAGGTTTCTTCAGGCCGCGTACACACGCGGGGACTGTTCGCTCAACTTTGTCCGTCAAACAGTTTCAGCGAACAGTCCGCTCAAAATTAGCATGGACGGACTTGCCCACACACGACGAACGAACAGTTTGCTGAAACCGTGCGCGATGACGTGAACGGCACGTACGACGGGATGGAAAATACGACGTCCTATACACTGCATTACAACTTTCGGCGTGTAAATCCTTTCTGAGCATGCGCGGAACTTAGTTTGACGAACAAGCCTACACACGAGGGGACTGTTCGCTGAAACCAAGTTTCAGCGGACAGTTTTTCGGAATTTCCGAAAAACTTTGTTCAGCAGACTGTTCGCTGAAACTGTCCGCTGAAAGCCCACACACGGGCGGACTGTCCGCCGAAACACTGTTCAGCGGACAAAGTTGGGCGAACAGTCCCCGCGTGTGTACGCGGCCTTACAGTAAGAGCTGTGAGAATGTGGAATAGACTCCCTACAGAAGTGGTTCTGGCCTGCTCAGTGGATTGCTTTAAGAAGGGCCTGGATTATTTCCTAAGTGTACATATAACTGTACAATATACAATATAACTGGGTACTAACATTTATAGGTAAATTTGATCTGGGGAAAAATCCGATTGCCTCTCAGGGGATCAGGAAGGAATTTTTTCCCCTGCTTTAGCAAATTGGATCATGCTCTGCTGGGGTTTTTTTCCTTCCTCTGGAACAACTGTGGGTATGGACTTGGGTAGATGGAGTTGTATGATGATATTATTATTATTATAATTTTTCTTGTGGTTGAACTGGATGGACTTGTGTCTTTTTTCAGCCTAACTATGTAACTATGACTTTCACAGGGCTCTACTGTGCAGTTGTGGTTGTGCAGTATGTCAACCAATAATAAACATTCTGCACCTGCTAATAGGTGTATCACTTACAAAGAAAGTAAGACGTTCCTGACAGTGGTAATTTAGTAGACTAAAACATTTTAGTCGAATAAATGAATACTATTTTAGTTGACTAAAATACGACTAAAACTAAAAGCGATTTTAGTCAAGACTAAAATGAGACTTAAACTAAAATGCCATTTTAGTCAAAATATTGACTACAACTAAATTGCAATTACTGAAATGTACTAGAGATTTTTTTAGTCGACTAAAACGTAGGACATTTGAGTCAACTAAAATGTACTGGAGATTTAGTCGACTTGTTTTAGGAAATACCTGTTTAAATCTACACCAGAGCAAAAATGGCTTTGAATTCAAAACTTCTTTATGTATTTCATTGATATATTATGTACCACACTTTCAGTAATGTGATTAAAGGGAAACTGTATTGTTTTTTTTTTTTAACGCTGGCATCCTCCTCCTGCAGGTTGTAAAACGCAACAAAAACACGCATGATGTTTGCAGTCCACAGTATGGTAGGTGCTATAAGACCCACACAGCAAGGGATCTCTCGTTATCCATGCATTTTGGTGGGCTGCATAAAAAAAAGATGCAAAAGGGACTTTAACATACCGTGAAGGGAAAAAAGTTTGCCCACTGACAAAGAAATGATCCGTCTATAATTTTAATGGTAGATTTTTTTTAACAGTGAAAGACAGAATAACAAAAATATCCAGAAAAACGCATTTTAGAAAAGTTATAAATTGATTTTCATTTTAATGAGTGAAATAAGTATTTGATCCCCTATCGGTAAGATTTCTGCCTCCTAGGTGTCTTCTATACAGGTAACAAGCTGAGATTAGGAGCAGTCTCTTAAAGGGCACTACCTGTATAAAAAGACACCTGTCGACAGAAACAATCAGATTTCAATCTCTCCACCATGGCCAAGACCAAAGAGCTGTTCAAGGATGTTGGGACAAGATTGTAGACCTACACAAGGCTGGAATGGGCTATAAGACTATCGCCAAGCATCTTGGTGAGATGGTGACAGCAGTTGGTGCGATTATTCTCAAATGGAAGAAACACAAAATTGTCATTCTCCCTCGGTTTGGGGCTCCATGCAAGATCTGGTGGCTAAAACTCAATGATTTAAAAAAATAAAATAAAAATCTTTCATTTTTTTTTTTTATTTAAATCAGATTTTTTTATTTAATTTATTTTAATGCTTTTGGAGTAAAAAAAAAAATCTATCAAAGATAGTTTTCTATTTACGATACATTAATAATTTTACTCAGCATGAAATGGAGCTTAGTTATGTAGCATGAAGCTGTATATTCTGCAATATTTATAATTTTGGTAAACGCATTCAATGAATCCAAGCTCTGCGAGCTGAGATAACATGCATTGCATTGATGCATTCACAAACAAAATTTCACAGTAACCATGAGATAAAACCAAGTTCAGGAATATTCCTTTATCCCATTGTTTTGCAAATGTACAATCTGTATGATTGTGTAGAAAAATGCATCTGTACCAGGCTCTATGTGTGAGGAGGAAGGGTAACGAGTAAAAATTTAAGTGAAACCTAAGCAGCTTATAAAGCTTGTGAGATTTCTGCACATAGCTTGAAGTGCTTTATTCCTCCCTTGAGGAGCAAAATGGCAGCAGGCCCAGTTTGTAAAAGAGGCCCAGTTTGGGAATATTTTAATGATGTTCCTCTACCTATGGGTAAAGCAGGTATGCGTGCAAAATGCAAACAATGTAACGTATGTAATGTAAAGCAGCTGATAGCCACTCCTCCCTCCTGTGAGCCACACAGGGAGATCAGCGATTGTAACTCCACCCACCGCCGATGTGATCACCCCTTACTGTCCCCTGTTTCCTCCTCCAGGTCCCCCTCCATGTACCCCTCTGTGCTCCCCGGGTCCTCCTGTCTCAGATCTGTCAGGATGGAGAGCGGAGAAGGGAGCCGGTATAAATGTAATTTACCGGCTGCTTCCTTTTTTTGAATGCACAGAGTTGGTAATCACTTAGCTGTGCTTACAGTTTATGAATGAACAGGAGCCTCTGGGGTTTATTTACTAAACGCAAATCCACTTTGCACTAAAAGTGCACTTGGAAGTGCAGTCACTGTAGATCTGAGGGGAAGCTCTGCTGATTTGATAATCCAATCATGTGCGAGCTAAACTGGTGTTTTATTTTCCTTGCCTGTCCCACTCAGAGCTACAGTGACTGCACTTCCGGTGAAAAGTGGATTTGCCTTTAGTAAATAATCCCTTATGTCTCCTGTCCATTCATCTTCAGTGCAGCTAAGGCTGCAGAGAAAGGGACTGGGGAATCTGTGTCCTTAGTCCCTTTCCCTGTCTCAAAGGGGAGATGTCAGAGGTCTGTTTAGACCCCTGATATCTCACCAAAGCCCCAAAACAGTGCTGATATAATAATAAAAGAAGAAAGAATTGTAATAAATGTTTAAAATTTAGTTTGTGGGGGAAAAAAAGTGCCACTGTCATATGAAATTAGAAAAAAAAAGTATTGGTACTTGTACTCAGTCCTAAAAAAAAGTGGTATCGGTGCAACCCTAACTAAACTTATAGTCTGATCATTTATTTTTCAGTGGGCAAACGCACAAAATCAGTGGGGGGAAAAAAAAGTTTTTTCCCTCACTGTATATATTATATATAGTAAAATATAGAAACAAGGCATAGTTTGTATTCGGATTTCTACATGAGCCCACATGCCTGTTACAAATTCTACCTACTGGTTTTGCCTTATTTTGCTGCAAATCTTCCTATCAGAGTCCACCTGATTGAAAATAGGGCCTCTGAGGAAATAAATCCCCTCCCCCCCAGCCCTCTCAGACCATGGGAATTTTATTCATGACATGCAAGCGATTACTCAAAAATGAACATGATCTGGTAAAGCTGACACATGAACTTTAACCACTTACAGACCGGACCATTTTGCTGGTCAAAGACCAGACCACTTTTTGCGATTCGGCACTGCTTCGCTTTAGCTGACAATTGCGCGGTCGTGCGACGTGGCTCCCAAACAAAATTGACGTCCTTTTTTTCCCAGCTTTCTTTTGGCGGTATTTGATCACCTCTGCGGTTTTTATTTTTTGCGCTATAAACAAAAATAGAGCGACAATTTTGAAAAAAACGCATTATTTTTTACTTTTTGTCATAATAAATATCCCCCAAAAATATATAAAAAACATTTTTTTTCCCTCAGTTTAGGCCGGTACGTATTCTTCTACATATTTTTTGGTAAAAAAAAACGCAATAAGCGATTATTGATTGCTTTGCGCAAAAGTTATAGCGTTTACAAAATAGGGATAGTTTTATGGCATTTTTATTAATAATTTTTTATTATTATTTTTTTTTTACTAGTAATGGCGGCGATCAGCGATTTTTGTTGTGACTGCGACATTGTGGCAGACACATCGGACATTTTTGACACATTTTTGGGACCATTGTCATTTATACAGTAATCACTGCTATATAAATGCAGTGATTCCTGTGTAAATGACACTGGCAGTGAAAGGGTTAACCAGTGTGTGGCAGTGTAGGGGTTAAGTGTTCCTAGGGGTGTGTTGCTAACTGTGGGGGGGTTGGGCTTTAATTTAGTGAACACTGATCTCTGCTCCAATCACATGGAGCAGAGATCAGCATCACTAGTTGCTAGGCAGAATGGAGAAATGCTGTTTACAACGGCATTTCTTCATTCGGCCGCTCCGTGAGACAATCGTGGGTATGCCCGTGGCGATCGAGTCCGCAGGTCCCGCGACCGAACTCACGGGGGTCCCGACCAGCGCGGGAGCGCGCCGCCGACGGCATGCCCCCGATGGCAGGGCGGCAAATTTAAAGGGACGTGCAGGTACGCCCATTTGCCTGCCCGTGCCGTTCTGCCGACGTACATCGGCGTGCGCTGGTCGGCAAGTGGTTAATAATGCTTCCTATTTATTCTGTCAGACATTCTTTGCTTTTAGGCATTTCATGTCACATTGGGGGTTATTTACGAAAGGCAAATCTACTTTGCACTACAAGTACACTTGGAAGTGCAGTCGCTCTAAATCTGAGGGGTAGATCTGAAATGAGAGGAAGCTCTGCTGATTTTATCATCCAATCATGTGCAAGCTAAAATGCTATTTTTTTTCCTTGCATGTCCCCCTCGGATCTACAGCGACGTTACTTCCAAGTGCACTTGCAGTGCAAACTGGATTTTCCTTTATTAAATAACCCCCATTGACTGCTTACTTTTCCATTGCAGGCAGATTCAATAGCCATTGACTTTTTGTTTGATGCCTAATAATAAATTTAAAAAAATGGATTAACGGTTTAGCATATTTTATCTGTTAATTAATAAGTGATCACATGACCCATTCTATTTGCAGGCTCTGACTGCTTTTGTAAGTGGAAGGTGTGGGTGGGCTGCAGGTTGGCCATAGCAATGTCTCTTTTATACTCCGTAAAGGAATCCTAAATCATTGACTTCCTTCCGCCATGACACTTCCTTTACCTGAATTCCGCCAGCATATCCTGTTCTGACCAAGCTGTGTATTTATCTTATGTATGCCTTCACAACCCACACATTTTTTATACCTTTACTTTACAGAGGGGCTTAAATACACTGTTAAATAGAAAACACTATGTTAACCTTCTAGCTCGTTGCACAAGTAAGATAATGGAGCTCTTTGATTGCGTTGGAGAGCATAATCCGCTCAAGTGTGGTGCCTTGTGTCTTTGTACTTGGTTTTCAAAACTTTTCTTTTTGCTGGGAGTAAATGAAAAAAAAATCATTTTTTTTTAACACTGTAGATCTTTTTATTTTCAAAGTTAAACTGCAGGTTTTTAAAGTATGGAAAGCGGTGCTGTGAGTGGAACAAAACTGCAGAGGATAATTACTGTGGTATATCAGAGAGTTGAATGGATCTCCATTAGTCTTAATGTTATGTCTGCTGTCAGTCAGCTAATATCCACAATAACCAAAGTGTTTCCTTTCTGCGGTCTCCTGCTTAGGCATTAGCAACTTCAAACAGGTATTTGAGATACAGCAGCTTTTGTGTGTTTGACATATTTTTTTCGTGTAATAGCTGAAAGACCTCTCTGTGGCTTTCACTTTAACCATTTCTTATGCTGTTATGTGAACCATAGCGATATTTAATTGTCTTTATATATCTGCCATATACAAATACAATTCAATTTCAGTTGCTTGCAGGCCGGGTTTATAGGTGTATTGTTTGAACCTCTTTTACATAAAGCACATTTTCAATACAATTTTTTTCATTAAACATTTCCATTATACGTATGAGTAAAGTGTTGTGTTTAGGCTTGTATTCTATATCTTGCATATAGGTTACTGGCTTATAAGAGAGCCTGGCTGTCCTTGGTGTTTGAAGTGGTGCAGTTACCAAGGGAGCCAAATAGTTGCCATATATCAAGATAATGCATAAAATGGAAGCTTCGTATGTTTTGTATTTTGGATATTCAGTACCTTTAATATTGCTTTGTTTGCAGTGGTTCATTGATATATTGATATACAGTATAACAGCTATTCATGCTGTCACCTAGTTTCAGAATTTTAAGCTAAAAAAATGTTGCTATATAAACACAAGCAGAAGAGCTGAAGTTCAGTTTTTAGTGCTTTTGCATTAAATATGAATGAGGTTAAGCACATAGACTGTTACCCCAAGGGAATCAAGCAGTGTTGGAAAGAGAAACGGACAACAGAAGCAACATCTTTATTTCACACCCATGTCAGTTATTTCTGATGTGGAACATACATATCTCTAATTCGTTTAGGGATTGAATAAAGCTTGCCTTTTTATTTTACTAGTTCTTATTGGTACTCTTTGCACAGTGTCAACATCAGCAACTTACAAGTGTTCTTCACCATAGGTGTGGTCACTGATTGTGGCATCTTCCAAAGGAGTTGGTGATGGCGAACATAAGTGAATTTACCCTTTATTTTTATATCTAATTAGAGGGGGCATCTTCTCTGTAATAACAATGATTAATTGAGTGATCTAAGCAGGAAACTTGGCTGCCACTGGCTCATGAAGGTGCCCTTTTTTCCCTACCATGAGCATAAACTAGTAGCTAGCGTGCCTGGTTTTGTTTGCCTTCCTCTGGATTAACAGTATTAGAACAGTAACAGGCCTCACCTTAAAGTGTTTTTCCACTTTTGAAGTAAGTTGGGAAAACACTTAATATTTGTTGCATGTCCCCATTCACATGTTTTTTTAAATCTGATTTTTTTTTTCCTTGAAAATATAACATCCAGTGTATATATGTTGCATAAGATAGACAAGTGTGCAGACCACAATAGACGACATGTTCCTTCCAAACATATCCATTCTCTAGCTGGCCAAAAGTACTATACACCATTTCAAACATATAATAAAAGGGATATTTGCAGGGACATTTTGTGGATATGCACCAAATGATTTGCAGGAGGTGGTTCATTTCTTCCCTTTTATACATCACTGTTGCTTGGTTCCCTTGTTAACATACAACTCCCAGGAAGAACAGGCTGCACTAAGGACATTGAATCATAGATGGGGAAACATTGCTGGTTATCTTGGAACAGGTTCTTCTAGTATCTATATTACTGACCCAATGCCTATATCATCTTTTTGTCATAGGGCGTATTGAATACCGCTTAAATTATACCAATGGCACCGTAGGGAGAATCCGGAATGTCCTAGATTTGGAGGTTCCTCTGCAGGCCTTCTCCATATACTTTGGAAATGTCCTAAGTTGGTGCGCTACTGACAGGGTATTATAGTCGCATTTCAGACCCAATAACATAATGACCCGCTGACCTGTGTACTAGAGTTTTTTAGATGAGGAATTATTTACTCCTCAAGCTTGGATCTCTATCTCTAGGTTACTGTTTTTGGCCCACAAATGTATTTTCATTAAAATGGAGATCTACAACATTTTATAACAGGAACAAAAAGTTTTTATTCATTTTTCTTTTAACATTACTGGTCTTTTTTATTTGTAGAGCAAAAAATAAAAAAAGCAAGTGATCTAATACCACCAAAAGAAAGCTTTATTTGCGGGGAAAGAAATATAAAAATGTCATATGGGTACAATGTCGCATGACCGTGCCATTGTCATTCAAAGTGTGACAGCGCTGAAATTGCCCTGGGCAGGAAGGGGGCAAAAGTGCCCTGTGTTGAAGTGGTTAAAACTATGATAGTGACCTCCTTATTTTGTATGTTAAACTGATTTATGGATATGTGGCCTACTTTTTGTTTTTGTATAGTGCTATAGTTCATATGTATTAGTCATACATTTCTTTAGTACTATCAAAGGATACAGATTTCTTTTGTTTTTGTAAAATTGCAAAACTTTGACTAAGTTATTGGGGGGGGGGGGGGGGGGGGCGGCAACGACTTTCAATGCTCCTCACATTTACTATCAATTAGCAGTCTATTGAGCAATGAAGTAAAACCTTAAAGTGGTGTTCCACAGAAAAAAAAAATCATTAAGATTCCTAAAACAAATTAACTTGCCTCTAAATGCTTGTTGCTAGGGGGTCCCTCCTAGTCTGCCTCCTTCAGTGCCTAGGCTGGTGATATCGCTTCCCCTCTGCGCAGGAAGGGCTTAGCTCTGCTCCCTCCCTCCTATCAGTCATCTGGGACACGTGACAGGTCCCAGATGACTGCGCAGCCAATCACGGCACTCGGCAGCGCTCGTGCATGCGTAGTGGGTGCCCTGCTGTGAAGCCACGGCCGGGTGCTCACAGTTAGAATGCCAGCGCCGCTGAGCGTCATCTGTCATTCCCCCGCATCGCTGGACCCTGGGATAGTTAAGTGTCCGATTATTAAAAGTCAGTAGCTGCAGTATTTGTAGCTGCTGACTTTTATTTTATTTATTTTTTAAGGGGAACTCCTCTTTAAGTCCCTGCACAGTCTATTGGCCTAAACAAATTAAGGGAAGGAAAACGCAAGCATATGCTGTACTTAGTAGTATTATAGCTTTCACACGCTATATCCCTTTTAAGATAAATTATTTTCTCTGTGCACAAAATTAATAGTTACATTTTATAAACGTTTTTGTTTATATTGCTTATTAACAAAACCCAAACGGTTAAAAAAGAGAATTATTTCTTGCCTTTTGAGGAATTCTACAAAGTAAATATTAGCCATGTATGCCACAAATGTTGTAAACATAAAACATAATTTATTATGTTCTGTTTAGCATGTATCTTGTACAATGCTTACTGTTGGCAATCGCAAAGATACGACACTCTTTGAGGTTTCATGAATGGAATTAACACAGATGCTTGGTCAATTCCTGATGTAAGCACTAGTTGATCTATATCAGTACATTTTTAACTTGCTTTTTTTTTACGTGGAAGACTGTAACCCTCTCTGAAGCTCTCAACATTGAACTACTCTTTCTTGCTGTTGCCTTGGTTACAGTCCAGATATCCACTTAAATCTTTTTACAGTAATTGGTTACCTATCTCCTCCTAAAAGTGGAGGAAGGGTTATTACTTGTAATGTGATACTATACAACCCATCTAATCCCTTACTGAAATGTTCCTTTCTGGCTGTGCTCATCCTCTTCATGTACCAGTTATTTGCTGCTTCTCAGCAATTGAAAGGACATCCGTATTATGGGTTAAATGTGTTCTTATCCTTTTTTTTTATTTTTTATTTTTTTTCAGTGCATTGTACCAACTTGCAGTTATGATTTTTCTGTATGAGGACAGTTGTCGGTAAAAAAGTAAACTTATTCTTGGTTAAGTTTTGTGAACTGAGCCTAAAATAAAGTAATTATCTACATCATGAGACACTGAGCACCATAGTAATCACTATGTGGGTATATAGGCACCTTCAAGTGATGGATACTTGTATACCCAATACAGGAAGTTCACTCCCTATATAACCCCTCCACCTATCAGGAGTACCTCAATTTCTTCACCAGTGTCTACAGTCTTGGTCACGAGTGAAGATGTTCTTTGAGGAGCTCCAGGAGGGTTCCACGCTGGATTCAAATAGCCTCCACAGACCGTATCCATCCAAAGTGCCACTGATGCCAAGAGGGATGGTACCCGAGCCTTGTATACGAAGCACGAGGTTTTGCCTGTAACGCTACTCTTTGAGGTCTGGACTCAGGGCTTTTTGGTCATGCTCACATTACCGAATATTTTTTCTGATGGGTGCTATACAGGTCCAAGGGAGTGGAACCCCCGATAAAAAGGGACCCGGTCTTGAAGGTTTGCTAAACGCAGCCTGCCGTGATGGGTGAAGTTTGGGTCTGTCTGACTGACTTCAGCAGTATCCTGCGCGGAGGATAAGGGAAGAAGCCTAAGAACTGTAAAAAGTCCACCTATGCGTTTTCTTCCATGAGTAAAATGTTGTCATGCCTTAAAGTCTCCACTAGAGGGAGTAAATGCACATACCTTAGTACAATGCTGCTCAGTCAGCTCAGTGTCAGCTAACAGCATGTGTGGTCTCAGCAAGCCAGGGGGATTCCTCATCCAGAGACGACATGTTTGCATTTCCCCCTGGGGGAAGTCAGGTACAACAGTAGTTTGTATCCCCCCACACGGCTTTCCGACGTTTGCATCCCCACAGAAGCTCATTCATTTCTAAAAATCCAGCCTCCCCTCCTCTCGCTGGTCTCCACTGATCAGTGTATGGCTAGTTTTAACAGAGGGGAGGATGTGCTGAATGACATGTGCGTGGCTTAAGGGTGCTGTGCCATGTGCAGGACGTAAGTCCACGAGGAGTACACTGGGGGAAAACAGAAGCAGACAGAGCAGACGCTTTCAGCGAACAGCTGCAGTCTGGCACACAGGTCGCAAGGAGCGCTGGGGGCACGTAGGGATGTATACAGGCATTTCCAGTACAGGAATAACATTTATACTCGGCACCAAATTATACTCTGCACCAAATATTAGCAGCATTTTTTTTTGCTAGACTTTTGCTCAGCACGTTGTGCATTTACTTAGTGCCTCTGTTTTTTTTTTTTCTTTTATTATGCTCAGCACTATGGCTTCCAAAAAAGACACCACAAAGGTACCAAAAATCCCATCCCCCAGGCGCTGGAAATTCCAGCCGTGCCTCCATGCTGTCATCCTTTCCTGAAATACCAGATATGGCAAGCCAGGGTCATTGGAACCAATTGGTGTTGCAGCTGCTTCTCACATCCCAACCCCTCTATACGTGACTGAAGATGCATTTTCCTCTGCCCTGCATGGCCTAGAAGGAATATTAGCAGCTTTAATCGCATCCTCCATCCAAAAGGATAGGAAGCACGTTAGATCCCCCACCTTAGACCCTTTACCAAGGGATCAGTGGCTACAGGATGAGATGTTACCCTCAGGAGATCAAGAAGAAAGGCAATCTGATAACATCTGAGACAATCTGAGACAACGGTGGATGAACTTCCAGCCTCGCAATCTGAGAAATTGCTGGTAAAATATCTTATGGAGATGGTTTGTTCTACTTTCAAGCTACCCCTAACGGAGTCAGCTGAAAGTTCTATTTCTTCTTTAGGTTCCTTAAAACTTTCACAGCCTTTGCATCTGTTTCCTTTCCATGCATTACTAGAACAGCTTATTTATGTTAAATGGGATCACCCGGCTAAGCATTTCCTCTCCCTCCAAAGAGATTAACAGCTCTCTATCCCATGGAGGAGAAATTCACCAAAAAATTGAATCTACCAGCAGTTGACGCTGCAATTTCCAGTGTGAATAAGTCTAACTTGTCCAGTAGACAATGCACAAATGCTTAAGGATCCAACACAAAAAGTTGGAATTCCTGTTAAAATCCTCTTTTTCCTTGACAGGTGCTGTTACTCAGCCTGCAGTCACTGCAATAGGCATCTGCCAGTCCCTAAAGGACCAGTTTAGACAGGCCCTTAAGGAGGTTCCTGCACAAGCCCAGGAATTGGCCAAACTACCAAGGGCATTATGTTTTGCCATAGACGCCATGAAAGATTCTATTCACCAGGCGCCCTGCCTTGCGCTTGTGCTAGTACACATGCATAAGATCCTGTGGTTAAAAAGTTGGTCAGCTGAAGCACCATGCAAAAGGCTCCTGACTGGTTTTCCTTTTCATGGGGATTGGCTATTTGGGAATAATTTGGATAAATGCATCCAAATGATTTCTAGTGGGAAAAGTACTCTCTTGCCAGTCAAAAGAAAGTATAAACACCCTTCGTTTCAGCGGACTCTTTCTCCTGCGCCAGGGGCACCCACCTCTAGACAGTGGCCATGGCCTCCGCCGTCAGACTCTAGAGGAAAGCCTCAGGGTCAGGACCAGGCACAAAAGAAGTCCTGGTGGCAGAAACCTGCAAAGCAGAATTCCAAAGCCTCATCATGAAGGGGCGCCCCCCCTTGCCAGAGTGGGGGGGGGGAGACTTCTGCAATACTCAGAAGCCTGGAAAGAGGAAATTCAGGACAGATGGGTCATCTCCACGGTGTCCCTAGGTTACAAACTTGAATTTCGGTAGTTTCCAACGTCTCATTTTCTGAGGTCAAACATTCCCAAAGATCCAGGGAAAAGGCAATTTCTGTTTCGGGCACTAGATCGATTATACTGGTTCAGGGGGTGATCATACAAATCCCCATAGAAGAGCAAGGTTTGGGGTTTTATTCAAATCTCTTTACGGTACCAAAACCGAATGGAGATGTCACACCCATTCTAGATCCAAAGATTTTAAATCGGTTCCTGAAGATCCGCTCCTTTCACATGGAGTCGATCCGGTCAGTGGTGACTATCCTACTAGGAGAACTTCTGGTGTCTATCAACATCAGGGATGCGTATTTGCATGTCCCTATATTTCCTGCTCGCCAAAGGTTTCTGCGGTTCGAGGTAGAACAGCAGCATTTCCAGTTTGTAGCCTTGCCCTTCGGGCTGGCTACAGCACCCCGGGTGTTTTACAAAAGTCCTAGCCCCACCTCTAGCCAGGTTAAGGGCACAGGGCATAACAGTACCTAGATGATCTATTACTAATCGATCAGTCGTTGACTTGTTTGGAGAAAAGCATGTGCATTACAACCAGTTACCTGGAAAGTCTGGGTTGAATTCTCAAGCTAGAGAAGTCTTCCTTAAAACCGCTAAAAAGGCTGGAGTACTTGGGTCTGATCATAGACACCGCCCAGAAAAAGGTATTCTTGCCTCAGGCAAAGATCAACTCCATAAGAGAGCTGGTGTGGATGGTCAGGTCAAAAGGAGATCCCTCCATTCACCTTTGCATGAGGTTGTTAAGAAAGCTGGTGCCTTCATTCAAAGCGGTTCCCTATGCCCAGTTCCATTCGAGACTGTTGCAAAACCGTATCCTGTCTGCATGGAACAAAATGATTCAAGCTTTAGACTTTCCAATGCAGCTGTCCCCAAGGGCGTCCCAAAGCCTCAGTTGGTGGTTACTAACCCAGAATCTGCTGAAAGGAAGATCCTTCAGGCCAGTTATCTGGGAAGTGGTAACGACAGATGCCAGCCTTTTAGGCTGGGGAGCATTACTAAAAAAGACTTTCAGGTTACGGCATTGTCCTGTCAGGATCCAATCCGACAATGCCACAGCTGTGGCCTATATCAATCACCAAGGGGGCACCGGAAGTCTTGCAGAGCAGACAGAGGTGAACCATATTCTATATTGGGCAGAAAGGAATGTTCCGTGCCTGTCAGCAGTCTTCATTCCGGG
The DNA here is from genome assembly GCF_037356315.1 of Lithobates pipiens. Classification (NCBI taxonomy): domain Eukaryota; kingdom Metazoa; phylum Chordata; class Amphibia; order Anura; family Ranidae; genus Lithobates; species Lithobates pipiens. The sequence continues at coordinate 335,744,752 of NW_027507718.1, forward strand.
AGTAGAAAATTGGCAGGCGGACTACTTGAGTTATCAGCAGTTATTCCCGGGGGAATGGTCCATTCACCCTGACATCTTTCGGGCTCTTTGCAAAAGACGGGGGACTCCAGATGTAGGTCTTTTAGGCATCCAGATTCAACATGAAGTTAGTCAACTTTGTGTCCAGGACAAGGGATCCACTCACATGTGGAACAGATGCGTTGGTGACCCAGTGGGATCAGTTCTCACTGATCTATGCATTTCCCCCTATTCAGTTACTGCATCAACTTCTTTGCAGGATCAAGCTGGAAAGAAAGCTGGTAATTCTGGTAGCACCAGCATGGCCCAGAAGGTCATGGTATGCAGAAATCGTAAAGATGGCAGAGGAGGATCCATGGTCCCGTCCACTATGGCCAGACCTACTCTCACAGGGGGCGATATTCCATCCTACCTTTTCAAACACTAAATTTAGTGGCTTGGCTATTGAAACCCACATGCTGAAGAAACGTGAGCTTACCGGGTCAGTTATCTCTACTTTGATTAATGCAAGGAAGCCAGCTTCCAGTGCTATATATTGTAGAGTCTGGAGGGCTTATGTTTCTTGGTGTGAATCCAAGGGTTGGCACCCTCGAAAATATATCATAGGCAGAATCCTTGCCTTTCTACAATTAAGGGTAGAGATGAAGTTGGCCTTGAGTACTATTAAAGGCCAAGTCTCAGGTTTATCGGTCTTATTTCAAAGACCACTTGCTACACATTCTTTAGTCCAGGGTTTTATGCAAGGGATGATGCGCCAGTTAAATCACCTTTAAGGCCTTGGGACTTCAACTTAGTTTTGTTAGTGTTACAAAAACAGCCATTTGAACCGATACAGCATATTCCCTTAGTCCTGACAAGGAAGCTGGTGTTCTTGGTTGCTATATCCTCAGCAAGGAGGGTTTCGGAATTGGCTGCTCTTTGTTGTAAAGAACCATACTTGATTATTCATGAGGACAGAGTGGTGTTGCGCCCTCGTCCAGATTTTTTGCCAAAAGTGTTCTCAGGTTTCCACCTGAACCAAGATATTATCCTGCCATCGTTTTTTCCAAAACCATGTTCCAGGGAAGAGAAGCCACTACATTGTCTCGATGTGGTGAAAGCAGTCAAAGTCTATCTAAAGTCGACTGCGCAGATTCGGAAGACTGATGTCTTATTTATTCTGCCAGAGGGTCCTAAGAAATGTCAGGCAGCTTTGAAATCCACTGTCGCTAAGTGGATTCAGCAGGTTAGAATTGAGACTTATGATTTAAGGGGTAAGATTCTACCTTCAAAGCGCACTCTACCAGGTCAGTTTGTGCATCTTGGGCAGTGCGTCCATGGCCTTCATGGCTCAGATCTGTAAGGTCGCAACCTGGTCTTCAATATATACATTCACCAAATTTTATCAGGTGGATGTAAGGAGGCATGAGGATATCGCCTTTGGGCGCAGTGTGCTGCAGGCAGCAGTATACGTCCTCAAGTCTGGGGGTGCCCTACGGGTTGTCTCTCCCTGCCCTCAAATAGCATTGCTGTGGGACGTCACACATAGTGATTACTATGGTGCGCTGTGTCCCATGATGTACAATAAACAAAATAGGATTTTTATAACAGCTTACCTGTAAAAATCCTTTTCTTGGTTTACATCATGGGACATAGAGGTTCCGCCCCTCTTTCTGGGGTTTAAGTATATGACTGAGATTCTCCTGATAGGAGGAGGGGTTATATAGGGAGTGAACCTCCTGTATTGGGTATATCAGTATCCATCACCTGAAGGTGCCTCTATACACACATAGTGATTACTATAGTGCTCTGTGTCGCATGATGTACTCCAAGAAAAGGATTTTACACGTAAGCTGTTATAGAAAAAAATAATAATAATTCAGTCATGTGAAAAGTCAAGTTATTTTTGGAAAGAAAGATCCTTATTCTGGTGTGTGAGCTTTGTGAATTGAGATGCTTGTGTATGTGTAGACATTTTTCTTTTTAGCTGTAGCAGTGCCTTCGTAGATCTAGTAGAAGGTTGGTTCCAGCTATGCAGGATAACAAATATTGATTGTTCATCTCAAGTACACAAATGCAAATTCTTGTGAGAAGCTTTAAGACCCAGCCCAAACACTTTTTTTTATTGTCTAGAACATCTGTGAAGCCTTTTGAGTCCCTATAGAAGAGATTTCTCTTCAGTTCTTGTCCTGAAGAAATGTCTTCAGCATCATTGTAGGACTTCTCTTGCACCTGTTTGAGCTCAGAAGAATATGAAAAAGACAAACCGCTTTTGTAAATGACTTGTTTGTCTTTGTGACAGACCATCTGGCAACCAGCCTGGGTGCTTCTGCCAAAATACAGCTTTCTCTGCTCTGGAACCAGGGATCCAGGATTCTGAACATTGCAGCCAACTAGACAACACTAGATTAGGTGCAAACTGGAACTGACTCTTTTATTGTAAATTCACACAGAATATATACTACACAAAATCAGAAGAGTTTGATCACAATATCCTAAACGATGCATACTGTAAACAGTAATATCAGTATGTCTCATGAACAGCTAATATAAGCAGTAAGCTAATGAACAGCTAGCAACTAACAGCTAGCCATGATCTAATTAACAGTAAGCTAATTAACAACTAGTAACCTAGACAAGCCTATCTGACTCAGGTCATTGCCCACCCAGATTGTTCAGCACCAGTTCCCCAGAAAGAAGACCCAGGACTGTCCAAAGCTCAATAACCAGCTTTCATTTGTGTAATCTGTCCACTAGACAAGTCATCAGACAAAACTGATACAATGTTCCAGCAGTCTGAAAAAGTGGAATTAATTTATCTTCATAGATTTCTTGAGGGATATTATTAACTGTTTCTGTCCCAAGTGGAGGAGCTTTTCCAACTGAGTGTGCAGGGACACCATATTTCCTCTGACCATTAACCTGTACAAGAGTAATATTACACCTTTCTTTCCACTCCAGAAGGGAATCTATTGTCCTTCAGAAAATTATTCCAAGCCTCGCTCTCAGCATTTTTTGTTTATCCCATGCTTTCTCCATGGGATCAGGCTGAACTGAGCTCTTTTCCATGTTCTGACTGGGAGAAGTAGACAACATCCCCAGTCTCCTCCATGGACCATAATCAGTGGGTAGAAGGCTAGCCCCCAATCTCCTCCAAAAGCCTCTGTCCCAGTTGGGTTTGTCACATTCTAAAACAAGCTTTATTTATACTATATCTTATTGTTAAGTATGTTCGAAAAGGCATTCGCCAAGTGGTAAATGTTCTTAGAATTTTCATATGAATTTTTGCACAATCGTTCATTTGAAAATCTGTTGCTGTATAGCCAGATTAAGTCTTCCCCATAGTTTCTAGGGTGAACTTAAAGTGGTTTTAAACCCAGGAAGTATTGTCCATACCGATATTCTTACCCAAACCAAAGTTATATTGGTGTTGCTTGACACAAATCAGTCATTCACTTAAATTTGTAATAAATTCAGACCCATACAGATGCAGTAACGTTTTTGGCTTTAAATAAATGTATTATTGCTATTAAAATGTAATTTGCAGTTTTTGCAACAAAAACATTATTTTGTGCAGAGTTAGGTCAGTGGTCATCAACCTTGTCCTCAGGGCCCACTAACAGGCCAGGTTTTATGTATTACCTTGGGGAGATGCAGACTAGAATACTGCAAACCTGTGATATTTCAGTTATCTTGCAAACCTGGCCTGTTAGTGGGCCCTGAGGACAGGGTTGATGACCACTGAGTTAGGCCTTATGCACATAGGATGCTTTGCTAGCTCTTGCAGACGCCTTTCCTCTTGGCAGCAGCATTTTGGCTTAAAAAATGCTCGACACTTGTGAACCCGTGTAACGTGCTTGGGCACATCAAGTGTTTGGGCATAATTAATTTAATTGATCAGAATAATAATTTTCTGCCCATTGAAATGAATTGACTTTCAAGCTCTAAACGCGCCTAGTGTTAACACAAATGTACACACATAAAGTTTTTTTTTTTTTTGCCAGAACACGGCTGCTCCTGGATGCACTGGCAATAGGCTTTTTTCTGCATCTAAACACATAGGCTAACATGCAGAGGCATTTAGGAGAGAAAAAAAAAACCTTCAGACACCAAGCAAAACATTAAAAACCTCCAGTGTGAATGAGGTTGTTGGTGTCTTTATATACATTTTTTTTTTTAAATGACAAACGTGTCATACTTGCCTCCTCTGTGCAAGAGTTTTGCACAGAGCGGTCCCGGTCCTCTTCTGGGGTCCCCCAGTGGCGCTCCTGCCTCCTCCTCTTCTTCCGTGTCCCACAGAGAGTCGCTTTCCATTGGGGCACTCGTGCGGGTGCACTCCCGTGTCCTGCTGCTGTGTCCATTGACACAGACAGCAGGACTTGGACACTGGATTTGATTGACAGCAGTGGGAGCCAATGGCTTCTGATGCTATCAATCTATCCAATGAGGGCCTGAGTGACTGGACCTGCTTTGCTCACCCCTGTTGCTGGAAAGATCGGGTTCAGGTAAGAAACATTGGGGGCTCTGGGGGTTGCTGCGCTACAGATGGTTTTTAACCTTCATGCATAGAATGCATGAAGGTGAAAAACCCTGTGGGTTTACAACTCCTTATCTTGCACCAATTATTTTCCTATTTTTTTTATGTTATTAACTAATATTTAAACCTTTTTGATTTACGATGTTAGACCTTTAACATACATGTTTATACATTTTACATTTTAAAAAGCACAAAACTGAAAAACAAAAATTATTTCATTTGTAAATAACTTTGCAATGCTTTGTACCAGAATCATAACTTTAGAGTCATTTTAAACAGGACAAATGTCAGAATAGAATGTGCATTTTTCCTGCAGTAACACTGCAGCAATGTTTAAACTGCTTAAAAAAAATGTGTTTTGTGTTTTATTATCTTAAAGATTGTGAGAGAAAATAAAATCCATTGTTGCAAGATAATCTCCCGAAAATAAAACATTGTTTGTCCTTAAAAAAAAAAAAAAGTGTTGCCTTTTTATTTGAAGTAATGACAAACTTGTCGCTGAAACATTCAACAGGTCCATAGCAGAATTGTAAAATAGGGGTGAGCAGGTGTGAGAGGAAAAAAAAGGCATATTAGTGATGTCCATAAAAGAGAAATGTCAGCTAGAATGAAGTTGCTATAGGCACCCACACTTTGTGCTTTTTCCTACAGTTTGTTTTAATAAAGTGTTTGTTATTTCTTCAGATCTGTTTGATTGAACACATGCTAATTGAAAAAGTACATGGGCCATGAGAAGCCACTCATTGATAAACACACAATATTTCAACATGAACGTGGTGCTGCTAGAATCCGTTCCACATTGTTAAGTCCAATTTCAAAGCTGATCAAAAATGTATCTGCATTCCTGTGTAGCATTTCATTTCTCTGCCTTTTAAAATGTGTCACAGTTATCAGTGTTTGACCTAACCAGAACATTTCTTCTTGCCAAATTGAACAGCTTGTTTTGTTTTTAACACACAGCAAGCTGATTGGAGCAACAAGAATGTTTTTATTGAACGAATTATTTAAGGGCCCTTTCACATGGGCATTCCGATTAGGTTTGCCTGTCTTTGAGGTGGACCTGATTGGAAGCTCCATGCAACTCTGTGCGCAGGCTGATGTAAACAAACTTGTTTTTGCAAGTCACCTTGTCCTCGTTGATAAGTACAAGGGCCTCTTCGTCGCCTTTGGGAATCTGGAAGTTTGGAAGCCCCCTTTAATAAGTTTGTCACATAACAAAAACACGTCTGTTAGACAGTTTGGGGTGCCATTAAGAACAGCACTGCAAGCAAAATGTGCATTTGTAGCATATTCAGGAACGTTTCTGTGCGCATTCCCGGAGTGCACCAGAGTGAATAGGGCCCAAATTCCAACTACTAACTGTCAGGGCTAGGCTCAGTCCTTCCTTCTCTGAGCTGGCCACTCAGCTGTCGACTAATTGCCAGCTCATATTGCTCCACAGTTACTCATTTGTTGATGATATCCTGCTCGTCAGTCCTGCCTACTTAGGCCGTCCAGCCCAGAGGATCTCTGCCTTCGCCTCAGTTAACATCACAGAGACGCTCTCCTGCATTCCTGTTAAGACTTGCTTGGCTGACATGCCTTCTGGCCTCAGGCCCTGCTTGCTGTTTTACTGCGCTCATCTCCGGCTCCCTGACTTTTGGCTTGTCTGACTATCCATTCCAGTTCCTGAACTCTAGCTATGTTTTGACTATGTTTTGTTGTATTTACTTTTATTATTAACAAGTGTGATTTAACTGTACTTCTGTCTCGGTCTTACTTCATGGTTTCTAACCCTAACATTATCTATTCAAGGGCCCTACACTGCCTCTTTAGTGCCTCTCTAATGGCCTCTGAGCGGTATGGCTTTACTGATCAGTTCTGAGCAGAGTTAGGCACCCTAATGCCACATACACACGGCCGGAATTTTCGACAGCAAAGGTCCGACGGAAATAATCAGTCGGACAGTTTGATCATGTGTGGGCTTCATCGGACCTTTGCTGTCCAAAAATCAGACGGACTTTAGGAATAGAACATATTTCAAATTTTTCCGCCAGACCCAGTTCCTATGGAGAAATCCACTCGTCTGTATGCTAGTCCAATGGACGAAAACTAACGCTAGGGCAGCTATTGGCTACTGGCTATGAACTTCCTTATTCTAGTCCGGTCGTACGTCACCACGTTCAAATCCGTCAGACTTTGGTGTGATTGTGTGTGGCCAAGTCCGTTCATTCGTAAAGTCCATTGGAACTCCGCCAAAAGTCCTTCGGGAAGACCATCGGACCTAGTCTGCCGGAACGTCCGGTCGTGTATACGCGGCATAAGGGTCCATTTACACCACTTGTGTGGTCTTTTAAACACACTTACGTCAAAGTGCATTGACATGTATTTTTGTTAACATATTTAATGTTCTCCTTAAGCAAACTTAGTACTGTCAGATGGCATATTTATCAGTCCACAAAGAGTCAGTTATTCTATGTATGTAATTAGTATACTAGTAATTTAATCTAACACACTGCCATTTGCTATGATCAACAGTTACAAGTTGATGCATACAATATGTCATACCTCATATACAATACACATGCTAAATGTTGGATCAAAGTCTGGTTATGGGCAAACTGTATTTCTTAGTACTTTGGATGTATTAGTACAAACCAGATAAAAGAACCTATTAAAATATTTAGCAATCTACAAGTGCAAGACAATTAGAAAGTTGAGAAAAATTCTCTCTGCGACTGCATGCAACACTAGGTTTTACATATCCATACACTGTATGGGAAGTGTTGTTTATTTTATTTTTTTGTACAGAGAAAGCTGCCATCTTTAATCGCTTTGCTGCTCTGTGTGAATGTACCCATACGTCCCTCAGAATGGGTGCTCCACGCGGGCTCGTCCTGTAAAGGATTGGGATGTGTCTTTCGGACACAGCCCATCACAGATCAGCACATGGTCACTTTGATTGGCCCTTCTGATCATGTGATGGTTGTGTCCAATCTCAGCCATCAAACAGTGTAAACCGAGACATATGTCTGTGTTGGCTCTCTGTGACAGCTCTGTGTTACTGATGATTTAGTGTTCAGTTACAGAGATTACACATACTGCAGCCACCCCCACAGTACACAAAGCACCACTTTCCAAGTGTCCCATGAATATCTGTACCATTGTGCCATGAACATGTGTATCGGTGCACAAAAACATGCAGTAATGTTCCATTGTAACATCATCTGTCAGTGTCCGCTAGTGGACAATCAACATCTCTCAGTTTACAAGGCCACAAAAACATCTGTCAGTTTACAAGTGTCCCACCAATAAAAAATGTATAGCACCCCCCCCCCCCCCCATGCTCGTGTGCAAAAGTGAACGCACACGTCCATTTCGCATGCATACGTTAACCGCAATTCCACCACACATGAGGTATCGCCGCAAACGTCAAAGCGAGAGCAATAATTATAGTACTGGTCCTCCTGTGTAACTCTAAACTGGTAACCAATAAAGGCTTATAAAGCGTCGCCTATGGAGATTTTTACATACCAAACTTTGGCACCATTTTACAAGCATGCACAATTTTAAAATGCGTGACTTGGTTGACTATTTTCCCGGTGCATATATTGTCTTTGTGTGCACTGAAATTCATTAAAGTGTATTTATGCTTTAGTGTGTGAAATTGCCTTTGAAAAACCACTGCGCAAATAGCACGTGACATAAAAATTTGCAAAAGTTAACATTTGGTTCTCTAGGGCCTCTGCTACATATATAATATATACAGATTTTTACTTTTAAAAAAGTGTCAGAAGAAGACCTGGTCTTAAAGTAGAAAATGGTACTCCTTGGATGTTGCGCCACTCTATATATGGTCAGGCTGTAAAAAAGTCACACACGGTATCGCCATACTCAGGAGAAGCAGAATGTGTTTTGAGGTTTAGTTGCAAGTATGCCTATGCTGTTTGTGAGAAATAACTTGTTAATATTACATTATTTACTAAATACCTTAGAGGGTCTACTTCATAAAAGGGGTAATTGTGTATTTGTACTGTCTTGGCATGTTAGGGCCTCAACAAGTGAGATAGGCTGTCAGTACATCAGGAGTGATCATTTTCAGTGATTGGCACCATACCTTGTAGACTATATAACTTTCACAAGGAATAAATAATATACACTGATTTGGGATATTTTTTTACCAAAGAAATGTAACGATATACATTTTGGTTACTTTTTTTTTTCAAACATTTTATTGAAAGGAATAAAGCAATACACATTGAAAACAATGGTCTAAATGTGAACGAGCCATGAAATGGAAATATTTACAGTAGCCAAAGTCAGTGAGCCGTTGGGAAATGGTCAACTTTGGAGGGCCTAAGTGCTTAGAAGGATAAATACAGAGTGTAATAAACTAACAAACAACATTTTGGTTAAAATTTATAAAGGGCAAATTACTTACTTGCAAAATTGTATAACGGAAACTAAGAAAAATGTATTTTTTTTTTTTTATTTATAGTGCAAAAATAAAAAACCCAGTAGTGATTAAATACAACCAAAAAAAAGCTCTATGTGAAAAAAAAAAAATTATAAACATTTCATATGAGTACAGTGTTGTATGAGTAATTATCATTCAAAGGGCGATAGCACTGAAAGCTGAAAATTGGCCTGGGCAGGAAGGTGCCCCTGTATTGAGGTGGTTAAATGCACTTCGTGCCATGAATAAGCAGTGAATTGTAAGATAACTTGGTCCTCTGTTCATGGCCCGGTTTATTCGGTTTCACCATGGACTGGGTATAGTTGGGGGAAAAAGCTACTAATTATTGTTGGCTTATTTCTGTTCCAAGAAAAGTAAGGGGGTCTTTGGGCAAATGTACCTAGATAGATACAGACTAACTTTATACTGTTTGATTCTACACGGTGGGAAAAAATACCATGAAAATTTGAAAACCTAATGAAACCAAGTAAAACCCAACAAGAAACTTGTATTAGTTGTATTTATTTATTTTTTATATATATTTACAGGACAACGCAGGCGCACACTCCTTTGGTTTCCTGGATAAATAGTGAATCGCCTACAATATCTAGTGAACCTATCTCACCAGTTGTAACACAACCATCACCTGCTATAGACACTGAAACATCGCCTGTACACGTCACATCTCCACCTACTGACAGGTACTAGCTTTCTTTTCTTCAAACTTTACGTTTGATTTTTTTATTTTTATTTTTATACCATTGCTGACCCTCTCCAGAAATGGTGGTTACCTGGCTGTTATGCAAATCCACTAAATCTAGTACTTTCTAAGTTACTGACCCCCAGAAAAAGTATGTGAATAAGGATTTCTGATTTCACTGCCTGCATTCATGTTACAGGGTAGTGATTTAGAAAGTGCTGAGGCTAGAACCAGCCAGGCAACATTTTTAGAAGGAAAGGTAAGTAATGGAAACCTCCATCTTGTTTTCACAGCTTCCTTGTTTTTCTGTGAAGCAATGCTGAACATTTGACAAAGGTGTAAAAATAAAACTGCACTAAAAATTATACAATCCCTAAAGGCAGCAACTGTGAGATATGCACAATGAATAAGTAAATTGTAAATAGAACTGCTCTCAAACACCAACATAAATTGATATATATATATATATATATATATATATATATTAAAAAAAAGGAAAGAAAAGGAATCCCAAAAGTAAATATCGTCCTTGCAGGTGAATCAGTATAATACCACCAATAAAAATAGTGAATATAGTCTGAAATATAATTGTTTTGTGAAGTGTCCTTCCAGTGAAGTTAACATTGAACACCACAAACGAACTGCAACCTCCACCTCAAGAAATGCACACTTACCAGCTTAAGTGGACCTACTATTAAGGGAGGCTTCAATCACTTGTGGCTAATACCCAGCCATGGCCTTTATCTGATAAGGGGGATATCCTAATGGCAACTCCCACTTAATATAGATTTCATAAAGTGAAGGCACAGCAACACTCGTAATAGTGACTCACCCAAGACATTCCACAGGCTCATAGACACTAAATCCTCCCTCAGAGTAATAGGCTCGTAGAAATTACCCAAAAAGATAATGATTGCCATAGTGTAAAACCAACAACTTTAATAAAACCAGTAGACATATTGCTCTTGCATCAACAATGCTTAAAAAAAGCATGAAATAGCACAAGCTGGCTAAAGCAAAAATTACCATCATTCCAGGATCACATGCGTTTCAGCACAATCCGTCGTCCTGGGGCACTTCCTGCAAACACGATATTTACATTTTCTTAACTTTTTTTTTGTTTTATTATATACATATCTCAATTTATGGTGGTGTTTGAGCGCAGCTCTATTTACAACTTATTTGACAAAGGGGTCATGGTAGCCCGCTATGTTTACTACTATACTGTAAGTAGTACACATTAGATACATCCTCATCTTTATTGTAAAAAGTAGTAATTTGTTAAGCAGCTCTATTTGCCTTGGAAGCTCTGCTCTGAGTTTCTGCTTCTTTGGTTTGTCACAAGGTACCATAGATACGTATGTGCTTTATGTCAAGATTTTCATCCATGGCTAAAATATTGCTACCCAAGGAGATGTAGCTGCTGGAGGGCTTCAGTGTTAGATTTAACTTCATATGTCACACAGTATACAGTGTGCTGAAAGTAGAGATTAGCATTCTGTAAATTATACAAGGGCCAGAGGTAGTCATTCCATGTCTACCTGTCACATCAGTTAACTTTATGAAATTGTGACAATAGGAAACTGTGTTGTTCCCATCTCTAAATCTTTATGCTTTACACTCATGGATACAACTGTGCTTTCATACACGATTAAGGAATTTCTTTACAGCATGCTAATATATGGTTTCTTATGTGTATAGTATTTTGTTTGAACAATGAGAATATTATCAGTTTTAGTAAGAGTACTTGTTTTTGTACTTGTACTTGTTTTTGCAGTATACCTGGAAGGAAGGCGATAGCGGTCTATCCTTGTGAGGCAGAGCACAACTCGGAGTTATCATTTCAAGTAGGCGAAGTGTTTGAAGATGGTGAGTTATTTATTTATTTTTCAAGTAGACATATACTTGGTCATGTTGAATTTGGTATCCCAATTAGTTGAAGTCACTTAAATCAGTAAATCTGCATCATATGCTTAAAATCACTAATCATTTCAGCATTAGAAGCATCTTCCAGTGCCATACACACTGTGCTTAGAAAACAGGTCAAGGTGTATCGCTCCTTATAAGAGTTCATATTCCTAAAATGGATTATGCAGCATACATCCACCTAAAAGTGATTATTGAATATTGCATCCTTAAAACACCACACCTCGTGAAATCCGCTCCCCTAAGGTAATGAACTCACCAAAACTGCAAATGCAATATGCCTTATATTTCCAATCTCTTTATTTTGCATGTAGTTACACCATGTACGGGGTCCTCCTCCAATCGCAGTTTTCCATAAACCATGAAAAAGGTGGGGAAAAACTACATAGCGTAATTCTGTTTAAAATTGTATTTCCAATAACCCCCATGATTTAAAATGTGCCTACAAGCATAGAAAAAGACTTGCATTAGATGTCGCAAATAGTGCTGTTCAGCCTGCATGTATACACTCGCCGCTCTCTGGAAATCTTGATTGCAGTGATACCCGAGTCGAGTTACATACTGCGAATAGACTGGAAAAGGTTGTGTGGTCACGCACTAACATGTTTCGTCATCACACCCTTGTCAGACATCTGACTTATTATTGTTGATAGCGACAGCTAATGGTGCAAAGTGATTTGTATCTATATTTATTTTAGTTTTTGTACTAACCATATATGAGCGCTGGGGTCAGTGATATTTATTTTCTGATATTGTTATTTTAAATCGTTAAGTTAAATTTTTTATTTTTTTTCGTATCAATTAAAGCAGTAGTAAAAAAAATCTGCTGCAAGGCAGTGTCATAATGGGCTCGTATTCATCGCATGCTAACCCATTATTACCTTAAAACTCCTTTTTTTTTTTCGATGCTTTCTTCTGGGCATCTATTTAGTTCTCTTTCCTATGAGTGGGCTGGGCAGCTGTTTGTGCCATAAGCAGCTACTGTATGTGTGTATTGGACACTTTTTGTGTATCCAGCAGGAATCGCCACAGGTAATCGCTGGCTGTGCAAAAACCTGTCAATTATAGTGAACAGAGCCTGTGGCCCCACCTAGCTCACAGGATTTCTGCTGCTACAATTTGCACCAGATTAAATCGCTGGTTTGAATGTAGCCTAAATGAGAACTGGCCTCAGGCAGTCTCTAGCCTTTCTATTGGGAAAGTTCATGCTGAGCTGCCTAAGAAGTTTTGGGCTGTCCCCAGAAAAGCAAGGCAAATCTTCCAATCGGGACATTAGTTCACGTTACCTGGGGGTCCCCAAAAGATTTGCAGGGATTTAATATCACTTCCTGTTTGCATATGGGGCAGGAAGTAGAGGTAATTCTCCCAAATAGGACAACAATGGCAAAAATACTGTAAACCTTAAAGGGGAAATAACCCTACCTTATTCTAGCCAAAATGAAGAAAAATACAGTTATACTTTAATTTGATCACCTGCCCTTGTTTCCATCTAGTGCGTGCCAAATGCAAAGCACTGGTAGGTCTGGGTTCCCTTTACAGCAAGAAGCTCAGGATTTACCATTATAGCCCACTGCTTTGTATAGTGCACCTAGACAGCTAACCATGATCAAAAGAAATCTGAAATTCACTGCATCGCTTCACCTTTTATTGATCCTTCATGCAGAATACATCAGACAGTGTGGGGTACAGTAAAAGTTGATGCGTTTTGTGCTGTGGCTAGCACCTACTCATCACTTCAGGTATGTGGTTATGAGTAAGCTCTAGCCACAGCGCAAAACCCATGAACGTTTACAGTACCCCACACTGTCTATGATATCTTTTGCATGAAGAATCAATAAAGGTGAAGTGTTGAAACGAATTCCGTATTTCTTTTGATTGTACAGTATCTGCAGACAAGCTGTGCTAGCACCCTCACCTAAACCTTGGCTACACTGTGGCTGGATGGCTAATGTGCTCACCTGGAGTGGCTTTCTCTTTGGTGGTGAATTGTCCTAGACTGCTAACCATGTTTCAAGTTATACATGCTCTTTAAAGGTATTTCATAAAGCAGTTACAAATACTTTCCAGTGATATTTGCTAACTTTTTTTTTTATGGTTTTAATTTCATATTTGTTGTTTCTTTAATGCAGTACATTACTCAAGGGAACCAGGTTGGCTGGAGGGAACCCTAAAGGGCAGACGAGGACTTATTCCACAGAACTACGTTCAGTTCCTCTAGCAGTATGGACTTGAAGCTCAGACGCTGTACATGGTATCCATGGATTTTTGTTCCAGTTTACTTGTGTCTTGTTTTTGTGACTGCGCAGACCACTTGGCCAGATGGTGAAGGCCCCCTATATGCTGAGAAATACAACTAACATAGTATTTACTGACCTATAGCACTCCTCTCCGGTGATCTTTGCTGAGTGACCTTCCAGGCGTAGAAAAACCTTTAAAAAAAAAAAAAATCTCAGCGAAGGTAGGGGGCACTAAGAATAGGTGCACTATAAGTGCATTTGTTATTTAAAGGAAAGGACAAGCAATACTGCCAAACCTAAAACGTGTTTTATTTAATGTTTGCATTTGTTATTGTTTATTTTTATTTGTTTTTATCAATCACTGCTCCAGGCAACTAGTATACTTTGATTATTATGTCACTCATTTCACAGTTTCATTCCTGAGAGTATTTTGTGTAATTATATTTAAATAGTGTGATGTAATGCCTTCCTGGCTACAAATTAAATCACATGCATGAATTGACACACAGGACATATATTTGTTTTTACTGACCTGTAACACTGGTGGAGTGACTAGAAGTCCCAGCATTCCTTGCCTGCGTGAGACTAGCGGGATATGCTTGTACCTTTAATTCATCCTCCGCTGGGGAAGATAAGTTGCCGGACACTGTTCAGCATTTTTGATGTGCAATCTTCTACATACTATGACAATTCATTGGAGAGTAAAGGGGAAAAAAGACAATGTTGCATTTTATACTACTTTTTACATTTACTCTTTTGTAGCAGTCACTTTTATAAGCTTACACTTGTTCAGTTTTATTGTTTTTAAAGTATAGTTACTGCCAAAATAAACTATAAATTTATCCAAAATAAAATATTATTAGTTCTGTAGTTGTGTGTTTATTTTGTTGGAAAGAAATACATCTGTAATAGCTCCTTGTGCCTATTTTTACCAGTTAAACGGTATTAAATTGTACAGTATATGAAGAAATATTACATATATATGCAGTGTGTTTGTAGTATATTCTTATATTTTAGTAGTGATGCTTACAGAGCAAGACTCTGGAGCAGCATTAAAGGTCGTTCCTACCATATAAAGTGTACCAGGAAACATTTGCATACATGAACTCAACATTTAGTAGTGAGATCACTCAATTTCTTTTCTTTTCCTAAACTGCTGCCAGAACTATAGTGTATCCAATCCATCAGAAAATCACTATTAGTGTCCACCCTTATATAACATATTGTACAAGGTGCTGTATTGCATCTTACCAGTCCTTAGTTGCAGTGGCTTCATTTTTCTTTTTCAAGCTTTTTTTCTTTTATTTTTACCCTGGTAATTCTGCCATTAACACATTTTCTGTCCTGGGGTGACAGCGCTAATTCACTGAACTATATCAACGGAGGAGCAGTGTTTTCACCTTAAGACAAGGAGTATGTTAAGGCTTTAGAACACCTTTTCCTCATCTACATAAGAGATGACCATGAATAATGTACAAGCTTTAACCAGGAACTGATCGGAGTCACAAGCCTGCTATATACTACTGATAAGAAAAGGTATTTAGCAGTTTATCTTTACTAAAACTATTGCATTTCCATGTTCTGTGTACTGTGGAAGACCAGATATAGTGAATGCAGGGTCCTGGGTTTAGTAACACTTTAAGTGAAGGACTTTGTGCAGGGTGTCACTCACATTGTTCCTCATTGGCTTTGTAGGATCCCAGCCTGGTTCTGTTCTTCAAAGATCACCCTTTGAACTTATTGGGGATATTCCTCTGTCTATCCTTTCTAGCAAGCTTGTTTTCATTTTATAAGGAGAGGTTGAGTTGGCAGGCTTATCCTGTAAAGAAGTCCAAACACAAAAAAAAAACAGCACTGACCCCACAACCAACTCTCAAATGTTCACAGTCTATATAGAAAAAGTTCTCTTGCTCTAGGTGCTGCAGCTCTTTAAAAGATCCACCGGGTGCCAGACTTAATCTGAAATGTACAAGGAAAACAGAGCGCATGGCTGCCCTAGTGTAATTCCATTTTAATGATACAAATGCAAAATCAAACAATAGAGGAATGTGCTCACAAACATGGGACTTAGATCGCATGTACAGCAGTATGTCTCCCTTCCTGGCCTGTATAACTGAGTTGGCTCCCAAGAACGAGTGGTGATGGTATGAGAAGGCACTGTGGACTCTGTTTCTTCTTCTCATTAGGCTGTGTCTGCTGTAGGGCACGCGCATGGTCCAGCCGGCGCTGCGTGATGTCACTCGTGGCAGGAGAGGAAGTAAAAGGTAAGATATCTCCTCTTTAGCTAACAAAAAACGGTTGCCAAGACTACATGTTTCAGAGACGTGGCCTCCTTCAGGCCACGCCCTTACCACCTCTAGCCTGTCTTTATATGAACCCTCCAGCCCTCAAAACTTTTTTTAGGACATTGTTGCTAAATATCAGGCTCTCCCCTCTTTGAATGTGTTTCCTGTTGTGAACTCTTTGCTCCTGGTTTGTCGAATGGTATTGGTCGTCCCGGGGGAGGGGCTGGAGGGTTCATATAAAGATAGGCTAGAGGTGGTAAGGGCGTGACCTGAAGAAAGAAGCCACGCCTCCAAAACATGTAGCAGACACAGTCTGACGAGATGAGGAAGTCCCATGTTTGTGAGTGCAATCCTCTATTGTTTGATTTTGCATTTGTATCATTAAAATGGAATTACACTAGGGCAGATGTGCGCTCTTTTAAAAGGATCATAGCCGATCACATGGTAAAAAGCCGCCGGCCAATGGCGGTTTACCAGTGTCGCGATGAGCAGTGTTCCTGGATAACATGCTGTCACCAACTTGCACGCTCACGTTTGCACGCATTTGGCACACAAAGTGGGGAGGTACCATCAGTGATCAGCCATGACTTCATCATCGCCGATCACTCGCATGCCCTGTTTAAATGGACGAACGTCATATGACGCCCCGCCGGAACAAGAGCCGCGCTGCCCGGCTGTCATATGAAAGTGGGTGGGCGGCAAGCGGGTAAGGACACCTCCCCTACCACACTCTGTGAGTCTTCAGTTTTTGCTAGTGTCCTAAGGTGATAGACCTCTTCCACCTTAGGGAAAAAACACTTAGTCTAACTAGTTTATTATTTCAGCTATGGATTCTACAATCTACCTGTTATTGTGTAATACAGCAAAAGAAGTAGTCCATCTGGGTGAGTGCAACCTCTGTAACATTCTGTGTAATGGCCTGTACTATTGCTTCAGTCACTGGATCCTGAATGGGTACTTACCTCAGCACTTGTGTAGTGGGTGTAATTAGTTGCAGGATTCTATACAGTTTCAGGGTTATGGTCCATTCCTATGGAACAAGGTCCACAAAGACCTCTTGATGGGAAAAACCTGGACCCTATATAGAGACAAGTACAGAAGAGTTTTTCTGTATCCCTGACTGTTACTGGTTAAAACTGAGGCTTGTTTTGAAAGTAATAAAGACTTTCAAGGTGCCACATCCAAAATTAGGAAAAATAAATGTAACCCAGAAAAGGGGCATAACTCCCTACCAGCCACCAATATATGATTATTAGCACACCACAAGACAAAAATTAATAAATAAACAATTAGCCCATTGTAACCTCATTCAAATATAACACCACATATAAAAATAACACCTATACAGGGATTTACACCATACAAAATCGAAAAGTATTTATAATACCCTCTGTGAATTGGTACAGTATCTGGCCTGAACTTCTATACACATGTGTATATATAATGTTCAATATGTATTATATAGACAGATGTCTCCAAATCTAGATGTCTGGCAATGTGTTTCGCAGTAAGGTTGCTTCATCAGAGCAAAGATCAGAGCTAAACATATAGGGAAAATTGCATACGTTAAATCTCTATATTTTATATATATAAAATGTTTATTATAAGTTAGATCTTCAACAATTTCAGAGTATGATCACAGTTAGTACTGTCCGATTAAAAGGATATGGCACTACAGAGTCTGGGCTGGTGGAAGTATAACGGGGATCATCGCCTCTACTGGTGTGTTTAATTAAAAAGTGGGTGAGTATATAGACCTTTAAAGAAAATATAAATAGATATATGAATAGAACAGGATGTGATTATAAATATGATAATCGAATACGCACATTTGGCCAAGTGTCCAATACACATTTATGAACTCGATGGGATAGGTGCCCAAAACAGCTAAAGGGGAAGTTCCCTCACAGTTCTCCCTGGGCTTCCTCCTGCGATTGGCAACCCCCCCCCCCCCCCCCCAGATGGGGGTGCCCTCCTGCTGCTGTCTTGTACTTCATTCTCCACTTCTCCCACCCGATAACTCCTCCCAGTGGCCTGTTACCTCAGCTTACATAGGAGGCCCGTCCAATTCCAGTTAAGGATTGATCAGGGCTCCCACATGAGCTGCCTGCCACTCCAGTTCTAGGCCCTGCCCATCCTCTTCCTGAACATTCTCCCTGGAAGTAGGGGAGGTGCCTCCGCACTGAAGCACAGGTGGTCACACCCACTGCTACACTAACCACATTAGGTTCCAGGACCCTAAAATGCCAGGCGCCCACTGTCTCTTCCAGAGTTGGATCCCAATATGCTTAGCCTTGAAAAGGCATATTCATTATAGCCGCTAGTAGTTTTAAATTACTTTTTTTTCCTTTAGAAATTTCATTTTGTGCAGGGACTGTTCTAAACGCGGGGAAAAGGTGCCACTTTACAGGCATACTATAGACACCCCCAGGTACAAAATTTAAAGGAATATTTCACTTTTATTGTTTAACCACTTGCCGCCCGCCGTATAGCAAAATGACGGTGGCAAAGTGGTTTTAATATCCTGACCAGAAGTCATATGACGTGATCAGGATATTAAGCTGCTGCGCACCCCCGGAGGCGCGCATCACGGCGATCGTTGTTGCAGGGTGTCAGTCTGACACCCTGCAACTACGATCTCGGCTGATCACAGTGTAAACAGTGATCGGCTTTTCCTCACTCGCGTCTGTCAGACGTGAGTAGAGGAGAGCCGATCAGCTGCTCCTCTGACAGGGGGGTCTGTGCTGATCGATTATCAGCACAGCCCCCCCGAGGATGCCCACACTGGACCACCAGGGACGCCACCAGGTATGCCCCCTAGACCACCAGGGATGCCAGCCAGTGCCCATAATGAATGCCAATCAGTGCCCACAATGGGCATCACTGATTGGCATGCATTAATGTTTGGCACTGGCATCCATGCCTACAAAACTTTAAACTACAATGCCGCCTATTAGTTCCCCTACCATGCCGCCTATCAGTGCCCATCCGTGCCGCCTATCCATGCCCATCCGTGCCGCCCATTTGTGCCACCTATCCATGCCAATCCGTGCCACCTATCCATGACAATCTGTGCCACCTATCAGTGTCTATCTGTGTCGCATATCAGTGCCACTTATCAGTGCCCGTCACTGCAGCCCCGTCAGTACCCATCAGTGAAGGAGAAAACTTACTTATTTACAAAGTTTTGTAACTGAAACAAAAAAAACTTTTTTTTTTTTCAAGATTTTTCGGTCTTTTTTTATTTGTTTAGCAGAAAATAAAAATCCCAGAGGCAATCAAATGCCACCAAAAGAAAGCTCTATTTGTGGGAACAAAATGATAGAAATTTAGTTTGAGTACAATGTACCATGACCGCGCAATTGTCATTCATAGTGCAACAGCGCTGAAAGCTCAAAATTGGTCTGGGCAGGAAGGTGTATAAGTGCCCTGTATTGAATTGGTTAATTTTAAGTATTATTAAAATCACTGCTCCCGAAAAAATGTCTGTTTTAAAAAAAAATGAAGCATTGATATCACTCCCCTGGGGCAGGACCCAGGTCCCTAAACACTTTTTATGACAATACTGTGCATATAAGTCTTTAAAATTTGCACTTTTGATTTCTCCCATAGACAATTCATTATAGCTGCGAGTACTTTTAACCACTTGCCGTCCGCCGCACGCCGATGTACGTCCCTACTTTGGGAATGATGGATATCGTTGCTATGGTCACCAATAAAAGTGATCTTGTGGATTCACTTTTATTGGTGGCGGGAGAGGGGCCTCCCGCCGCGTTCCAGTGCCCTCCGCCGCTTACCGGAGCCGTCGGCAGCGGTGGAGGCGATCGTGTCTGTCCCCTGGGCTGACATGGAGACGAGTGAGGGGAAGATGGCCCCACCTGTCTCCATGACACTGCAGGGCGGAAGCAACGTTAAAACGTCAATTCCGCCCATAGCTCTTGAAGAGCCAATTTATTTATTTTTTTAACCACTTGACCACTGGGCACTTAAACACCCTTAATAACCAGACCAATTTTCAGCTTTCGGTGCTCTCACATTTTGAATGACAATTACTCAGTCATGCAACACTGGACCTATATGAAATTTTTGTCCTTTTTTTCACACAAATGGAGCTTTCTTTTGGTGGTATTTAATCACCGCTGGGTTTTTTATTTTTTGTGCTATAAAAGAAAAAATACAGAAAATTCTGTAAAAAAAAGAATTTTTCTTCATTTCTGTTATAAAATTTAGCAGATTAGTAATTTTTTCTTCATAAATTTTGGCCAAAATGTATACCACTACATATCTTTGGTAAAAATAAGTACAAATTGGTGGATATTATTTGGTCTTTGTGAAAGTTATAGAGTCCACAAGCTATGGTGCCAATATCTGAAAATTGATCACACCTGAAGTACTGACGGCCTATTTCAATTCTTGAGACCCTAACATGCCAGAAAAGTACAAATACCCCCCAAATGACCCCTTTTTGGAAAGAAGACATTCCAAGGTATTTAGTAAGAGGCATGATGAGTTTTTTGAAGTTGTCATTTTTTCCCACAATTCTTTGCAAAATCAAGTTTTTTTTTACTTTTTTTTTTTTTCTCAAAATTGTCATATTATCAGTTTATTTCTCACACAGCATATGCATACCACAAATTACACCCCAAAACACATTCTGCTATTACTCCCGTGTACGGCGATACCACATGTGTGAGACTTTTACACAGTGCGGCCACATACAGAGGCCCAACATGCAGGGAGCGCCATCAGGCGTTCTGGAGCACCCAGGACAATGCTGACATTTCTCTCCTACATGTAAAAATCATCATTTATTTGCTAGAAAATTACCGTATATACTCGAGTATAGGCCGACCCGAATATAAGCCGAGGCCCCCAATTTACCCCCAAAAAACTGGAAAACTTATTGACTTGTGTATAAGCCGAGGGTGAGACATGGCTGTCCATCCCTGTGTGTCCGTCCATCCCTGTGTGTGTGTCCGTCCATCCATCCCTGTGTGTGTGTCCATCCATCCATCCATCCATCCATCCCTGTGTGTCCGTCCATCCATCCCTGTGTGTGTATCCATCCATCCCTGTGTGTGTGTGTATTCATCCATCCATCCATCCCTGTGTGTGTGTGTGTGTGTATCCATCCATCCATCCATCCCTGTGTGTGTGTGTGTGTGTGTGTGTGTGTGTGTGTGTGTGTGTGTGTGTGTGTACTGTATACAGAATAGGAACAAATAATTATAACTAAAGCCAGAATACACAATGAGAAATGTTACTGTACAGGGTCCATATATACAGAATAACATGCTACATAAAGAAGTCAATTTGTATTGTGGCAGAATTATTTAGTTTTGTCAATAAACCTATCTACTGTAAATATTGAGCAAGACCTTCTGATTCCTCTTGTATTGTAACTAATGTCTGCCTTCATTTTGTAAAGCATTCTACAAACTGCTGGTGCTATATAAATCCTGTATAATAGTAGTAGTACTATGCAAAGGTCATATTTAAATGTTTGTCAACTTGGAAATCAAAAGAAACAATACATTTTACTACATTTTCCACATGTTAACCCATTAGGATTGTTAAATCAAGACTCTAGAGATTAAAAGGAATCCATGGTAATTTGCACATCTATAGAGGGCATGAAAGCATATAAAAAAAGTTCCTCTTGCATAATAAAAATATAATATAATTATATTTCAGGAAAAGTAAGTGTTAACATTAGCACAATCTCTGCTCACATCGGCTCCAAAAAATGCTGGTTGGAATTTGGTCTCCTTGGAAACCAAGCCAACAAATTCCAGGGACCGAAGAACAAAATAAAGGACAAAAGATTGTGGAGAACACTAGCCTACCTGTGTCCCAAGCCTCCGTCCCGAGCCGCCGTCGTCCCGAGCCTCCTCTGTCCCGTGCCTCCTCTGTCCCGTGCCTTCCGGTGTCCCGTGCCTCCTCTGTCCCGTGCCTCCTCCGTCCCGTGTCGTGCCGATGGATCGCCGCTCTTCTCGGCGGCCATTCTACGATTCAAAAGCTGCGCCTCCGTCCTCCGCCTGTGATAGGCGGAACACTCAATTTCCCAGCAGCCTGTGTTCCGCCTATCACGGACATCCTCTCATACTCGTCCGTAGTATGAGAATGAACGGATGTCCGTGATAGGCGGAACACTGACTGCTGGGAAATTCAGTGTTCCGCCTATCACAGGCGGAGGCGGAGAAGGAGGCGCGGCTTTTGAATTTTAATGTCCGCCGTCTGTCTGCTCGATACGCTGATCGAGCAGTCAGACAGCGGTGACTCGAGTATAAGCCGAGGGGGCACTTTCAGCCTCAAAAAAGAGGCTGAAAATCTCGGCTTATACTCGAGTATATACGGTACATCGAATCCCTAAACATTATATATGTTTTTTTAGCAAACACCCTGGAGAATACAATGGTGGTCGTTGCAACTTTTTATCTCGCACGGTATTTGCGCAGCAATTTTTCGAATGCTTTTTTTTGGAAAAAAAACTGTTTTGTGCTTAAAAAAAAAAAAAAACA
Source organism: Lithobates pipiens (assembly GCF_037356315.1). NCBI lineage: Eukaryota > Metazoa > Chordata > Amphibia > Anura > Ranidae > Lithobates > Lithobates pipiens. The sequence goes on from NW_027507718.1 coordinate 335,767,390, forward strand.
CAGTAAAGTTAGCCCAATTTTTGCATAATGTGAAAGATGAAGTTACACCGAGTAAATCGATACCTAACATGTCACTCTTCAAAATTGCACAGGCTCCTGGAATGGCGCCAAACGTCGCTACTTAAAAATCCCCATAGGCGACGATTAAATTTTTTTTTTACTGGTTATATGTTTTGAGTTACAGAGGAGGTCTAGGGCTAGAATTATTGCTCTCGCTCCAACGTACGCAGCGATACCTCACATGTGTGGTTTGAACACCGTTTTCATATATGGGCGGGACTTACGTATGCGTTCGCTTCTGCATGCGAGCACATGGGGACAGGGGCGCTTTAAAAAAAAAAAAAAAATGTTATTGTTCATTTTACTTTATTTATTTTAGTTTGACATTTTTTTCCCCAAAAATAAATTTTTTGATCACTTTTATTCCTATTACAAGGAATGTAAACATCCCTTGTAATAGGAATATGGCATGACAGGTCCTCTTTACAGTGAGATGTGGGGTCAATAAGACCCCGCATCTCACCTCTAAGCTGGGAAGCCTGAAAAAAACAAACAAAAAAAAAAAAGATTCTGGATTTGATAGTATTGGCGAGTCGGTAGAAGCACCGGAGGGCGGCGGGAGGGGGGGGAGGGGTGTCTATGGCTGGGTATTGCAGGGTATCACCGACTATGGCTGGGTATATCAGAGTATGGCTGGGTATTGCAGAGTATGGCGTTGCAGAGTATGGCGTTGCAGAGTATGGCAGGATATTGGAGGGTGTTGCAGAGCATTGCAGAGTGTTGCACGGTATTGGCGGGTGTTGCAGAGCATTGCAGGGTATTGGTGGGTGTTGCAGAGTGTTGCAGAGCATTGCAGAGTGTTGCAGGGTATTGGCGGGTGTTGCAGAGCGTTGCAGAGTGTTGCAGGGTATTGGCGGGCGTTGCAGAGTGTTGCAGGGTATTGGCGGGTGTTGCAGAGCATTGCAGAGTGTTGCAGAGCGTTGCAGGGTATTGCAGAGCGTTGCAGGGTATTGCAGAGCGTTGCAGACTATTGCAGAGCGTTGCAGACTATTGCAGAGCGTTGCAGGGTATTGCAGAGCGTTGCAGACTATTGCAGAGCGTTGCAGACTATTGCAGAGAGTTGCAGAGTGTTGCAGACTATGGCAGACTATTGCAGACTAATGGCAGGGTATTGCAGAGTTTTTGCAGGGAATTGAGGGGTTAATTTTCGGTGAGCAGCGATGTGGGCACTGCAGATGCAGCCCACATCGCTGCTGACACCGATCTCCTCCCCCTCCGCTGTTCCGATCGGTACAGAGAGGGGGAGGGAGGAACCGGCGTCATAACATGACGCCGGTTTGTTTACAAGTGATCACTCCGTCATTTGACGGAGCGATCACGTGGTAAACGGCCGCGACGAGCGGCCGTTTACCGTGATCCGTGATGCGCCGGGTCCTGTGGACCCGGCGGTCACGGATGCTCTCGAGTGCGTGCCCCAGGGGGCGCGCGAGAGCGGAATTCTGGGAGGACATCATATGACGGCCTCCCACAGTTAAGAAATCGCCCTAAAGCCGTCATTCGGCTATAGGGCGGTTATTAAGTGGTTAATTACAATTTTTTTGTTAACTGCATTTTAGTGCAAATATGAGATCTGAGGTCTTTTTGAGCCCAGATCTCATATTTAAGAGGTCCTGTCATGCTTTTTTTCTAATATAAGGGATGTTTACATTCCTTGTAATAGAAATAAAGGTGACACTTTTTTTTTTTAAACAGTGTAAAAATAAAAAGTAAAAGGTAAAATAAACAAGAAAACTGTTCAAACCACACGTGAGGTATCGCAGCGATTGGTAGAATGAGAGCAATAATTCTAGCCCTAGACCTCCTCTGTAACCCAAAAAATGCAACCAGTAGAATTTTTTAAATGTCGTCTATGGAGATTTTTAAATATAAAAGTTTGTTGCCATTGCACGAGCGGGCGCAATTTTGAAGCGTGGCATGTTGGGTATCAATTTACTCAGCCTAACATTATCTTTCACAATATAAAAAAAATTGGGCTAACTATACTGTTGCCTTTATTTTAATTCAAAAAAGTTGATTTTTAAAGAAAAAAAGTGCGCTTGTAAGACCGCTGCGCAAATACGGTGTGACAGAAAGTATTGCAATGACCGCCAATTTATTCTCTAGGATGTTAGAAAATAAATGTATAATGTTTGGGGGTTCTAAGAAATGTTCTAGCAAAAAAAAAAACTGTTTTTAACTTGTAAACACCACATCTAACACCAAATGACTTTTTTTTTTCCTTTAGAAATGTCATTTTGTGCAGGGACTGTTCTAAACACGGTAAAAATGGGCCACTTTACAGGCATACTATAGACACCCCCAGCTACGAACTTTAAAGCAATATTTCATTGTTTCACTTTAAGCATTATTAAAATCACTGCTCTCAAAAAAACATCAGTTTTTAAAACTTTTGTATGTAGCTGTAGTGTTCGGGGCAAATTCCAAAGCTGCAGGAACACCGTTAAAGTCTATGGGACAATAACATGAAAAATAAAAAAAGTACTACACTAAAGCTACATACCGGAAACTTTTTTTTTTGTTCTCTTTTTTTAATTTCTATTTTCTATTTTTTAGTTCTGGTATAATAGCAGGGGGGGGTCTGTTTTTATTTTTGTGCTGTTCCATACTCAATTCCCAGCTCTCAAAGTTACAATGGCACCCTCTATGAGTGGTAGTGCCCATTTGGTTCATCGCACCATATAGCTCTATCTTTGCTTGGGCATATGGGCTCCAGTTATGTAATGTTTAGGATATGTGGCCATGGCTAACACAATTAAAATAGTATCTTAGAATGTGTGGCGGTTAAATAGCTAATTTAAATGGGCCACTTTGTTCCAGTATCTTAACCACTTCCCACCCGGCCAATGCATATATACGGCCGGGTGGGAGCCGTCTACTCCTGACAGGCCGTTCAGGAACGTCCTTCAGGAGTAGCGGGATCGCGCTCGCGCAGCGGCGCGATCCCGATGTGCTCGTGTCACCCGGACACGGCACATCTCAGATCGGCAGGAGGGCTCTGTGATTGGCCCTCCTGATCACATGACGGCCGTGTCCAATCACGGCCGTCATGTGATGTAAACAAACAGCCGGTTGCTAGGCAATCGGCTCTCCTCTCCTCACACGGAAGTCACCGCTGAGGAGAGGAGAGCAGAACGCTGCAGCCGGCTGATGATCAGTGAGTATGGGCTGCTTTTTACAGCTTTTTACTCACTGATCATCAGTGTAGTGTAAACACACAACACACCACACAGTACAAACACAGTCCCCACATATGTCCCCAAAACACACATGTCCCCAAATAATAAAAACACATGTCCCTAATAATAAAAACATGTCCCCCACATATGTCCCACTAAAATCACATGTCCCAATGATTATCTGCACACATATGTACGTGATCACCTGCACACATATGTACATGATCATTTGCGTACATATGTCCGTGATCACACAAACCAATTATTATACACTTAACGGAATTTTTTTTACCAAAAACATGTAGCAGAATACATTTTGGCTTAAATTTATGACAAAATTTGATTTTATTGGATTTCTTTTCAAATAGAAAAAAGAAAATATTGTTTTTTTTCCAAATTTCCGCTATTTTTGCGCTTATATCGCAAAAAAAAAAAAACGGAGTCGTGAATAAATAACACCAAAATAAAGCTCTATTTGTGCGAACAAAATGATAACAATTTCATTTGGGTACAGTGTAGCATGACCGCGCAATTGTCACTGAAAGCGCTAGAGCGCTGAAAGCTGAAAATTGGGCTGGGAAGGAAGGGGGTGAAAGTGCCCTGTATTGTAGTGGTTAAGCAAGCTAGGCCACATGTCGTCCTTCTACAGGAGAGACACCTGGATGGCAACAGAATACTCGCACTATTTTTGCTTTCCCACCCCATAAGGCTCCCTGACCTGACAGATTTCCTACTGACTTTTATAAAGTCTATCCCTAATTCTATCCTCTGTTAGCCATGAGGGTGCTTCCTGTTACGTGTCATGAGGATAAATCTTGCAGTTCTGGTTACTGAAGCCCCTCGTTTCCCTCGTGAAGACTGAGGGGAAGAATAAATTCAGTACCTTATCCATTTCTCGATCTATTGTAACCAGCTTCCCTTCATTCTTTGAGGCCAATATGATCTGCTCTCCCTCTTTTACTATTTATGTACTTAAAGCGGGGTTCCACCCTAAAGTGGAACTTCCGCTGATCGGAACCATCCCCCCCTCCGGTGTCACAATTGGCACCTTTCAGGAAGGAGGGGGTGGAGATACTTGTCAAAGACAGGTATTTACACCCACTTCCGGGCATAGACTCCCGTGGGAGTCTATGCCTCTTCCTGTCCTGCCGCGCTGTCTGCTGGGACACACACGGGTCCCAGAGACAGCGCGGACAATTCCTATTGTGCTGCGCAACTCGCGCCCCAGACTTTTTGGGGATGTCTCTACCAGCTTTGCACATCTAGAGATTTAATTTTTTGCCCATTCTTCTTTGCAAAATAGCTCAAGCTCTGTCAGATTGGATGGATAGCATCTGTAAACAGCAATTTTCAAGTCTCAATTGACAGAATTTCAATTGAATCTAGGTCTGGACTTTGACTGGTTAATTACATAGGTTGAAAAAAAAAACACAAGTCCATCCAGTTCAACCTTAAAAACAATAAATAAATAAAATAAAACATATCGCACAATCTAATATACCCAATTTTATACCCACAGTTGATCCAGAGGAAGGCAAAAAAAAAAAAACAGCAGAGCATGCTCCAATTTGCTACAGCAGGGGAAACAATTTCCTTCCTGATCCCCCAAGAGGCAATCGGATCCCTGGATCAACTTTACCTATAAATATTAGTACCGAGTCATATTATGTACATTCAGGAGAGTATCCAGGCCTTTCTTAAAGCAATCTACTGAGCAGGCCAGAACCACCTTTGGTGGGAGTCTATTCCTCATTTTCACAGTTCTTACTGTGAAGAAGCCTTTCCGTATTTGAAGATGTAATCTTTTTTCCTCTAGACGTAAAGAGTGCCCCCGTGTCCTCTGGGTAGACCGTAAAGAGAATAACTCAACACCAAGTTCTCTTTATGGACCCCATTATATATTTGAACATGTTGATCATACCCCCCCTTATTCTCCTCTTCTCAAGAGAGAATAAATTCAGTTCCTCTAATCTTTCCTCATAGCTGAGCTAATCCATGCCTCTTATCAGTTTGGTTGCCCTTCTCTGCACTTTCTCCAGTTCCCCGATATCCTTTTTCAGAACTGGTGCCCAAAACTGAACTGCGTTTTCCAGGTGAGGTATTACTAATGATTTGAACAGGGGCACAATTATATCTCTCTCTCTCAAGTCCATACCTCTCTTAATACAAGAAAGGACTTTGCTCGCTTTGGAAACCACAGCTTGGCATATGATCTACTAAAACCCCCAGATCCTTCTCTATCACAGATTCCCCCAGTTGTACTCCCCCTAGCATATATGATGCATGCATATTCTTAGCCCCCAAGTGCATAACTTTGCATTTCCCAACATTAAACCTCATCTTCCACATAGTCACCCAATTAGACAGTGCATTGAGGTTGGCTTGTAAATTGAAGACACCCTGTAAAGACGTTATTCCACTGCATAGCTCGGTGTCATCTGCAAAGACAGAAATGTTGCTTTTGATCCCAGACCCAATATCATTTATAAAGATATTAAAATGTAAGGGTGCCAGCACTAAACTTTGTGGTACACCACTGATAACCTTCGACCATTCAGAGTAAGAACCATTAACTACTACTCTGAATTCTGTCTTTTATCCAGTTTTCTATCCATTTACAAACTGATATTTCCAGGCCTGTAGACTTTACCTTACACATGAGCTGCGTGTGGGGAACTGTGTCGAACGCTTTTGCAAAATCCAAGTATACCACGTCCACAGCCACCCCTCTGTCCAAGGTTTTACTTACCACTTCATAAAAAGAAATCAGGTTTGTTTGACAACTTCTGTCTTTCATGAATCCATGCTGTCTGTTGCTTAAAATGTTTTTCTCTTTCGTTCACTGACTGACTGTCGTGGACCTCCCAGTATCCAGGGTAAATAAAGTAACCACGATCCCGGTAGAGGGGACTCCTGCATTTAAGGACCCCACAGACAGGAAGGCAGAGGAAGTGGCCCGTTCCTTTTTACGGTTCTGGGGTCAGCAATGCGACCAGTACTGGCCTCTGCACTTGTGTCGCAGACACTTACTGAGTGGGCAAAGCTATTGCACCGCGAATTAGGGGAGCAACAGGCTTCACCTATCTGCGTGGAACTAGCAGACCAGTTAGTGCAAGGTCTTAAGTACTTTTGTGACGTGGCCCTGGATACCCTCCCTCTGTTATCCAGAGCTTCAGTGTCAGCAGTGGTGCTGAGGTGCCTGATTTGGCTAAAATGCTGGTCTGCGGACCAGGCATCTAAAAAAGCCCTGACGGATCTAACCCTCCTTGGAGCCTCATTGGCTGACATCATTAAGAATGCCACAGGTGACAAGAGTACCTTACTCCCACAGACCAGGAAGACTAAGGAGCCACGCCGTAGGCAAGGGCCCTCATTTTCCACTTATAAACAGCTTTTTCGTCTGCCCAGGGCTTCGGCCTCTGAGGGACAAAAGCGTTCCTGGAACCACAAGCCTGCGAGCAAAAGTGCTACCACATGAAGGTTTGCCCCCGCCCGTCTCATGGGTGGGGGTCGCCTTCGGAAGTTTGCAGTCGGGAGGCCCTCATGGGGGCGGTGAGGGATCTGCTAAGTCGCGGGGTGATAGTACCTGTTCCGGAGTCGGAAAGGTTCCAGGGGTTCTACTCCAATCTGTTTGTAGTCCCCAAAAAGGAAGGGGTACGTCCAATCTTGGACCTGAAAGCCCTCAATTGCTTTGTGAAAGTACAGAGGTTCAGAATGGAATCCATTCACTCAGTAGTCGCTGCACTCCAACAAGGGGACTCCCTGGCGTCTTTGGACATCCAGGATGCGTACCTGCACATACCCATATGCCTCCGGCATCAGAGGTTTCTGCGATTCGCAGTTAGGGACACCCACTACCAGTTTGTGGCTCTCCCTTTTGGCTTGGCATCACCCCCCCCGGGTCTTTACCAAGGTATTGGCTCCAGTTTTGGCGTTGTTGCGACAGCGCAGAAACGCAATCAAAGGTTACCCAGACAATCTCCTCCTGAGAGCATCTTCCGCCTCAGAATTAAAGATTAAAGGAGGATATGGTGACCACCATGCAAACCCTGCAAGATTTTGGGTGGCTGTTGAACCTAAAAAAATCAGCGCTTATACCAATTCAGCATTTGGAGTACCTAGGCTTACTGCTGGGCTCCATGGAAATGAGAGTGTTTCTCCCTTCAGACAAGCTGCAGACTCTCAGAGCGGCTGTAAAATTATTGATGAACCGCAGGTGGTCGTTGTTACGCTTCTGCATGCGAGTCCTGGGGCTCATGGTGGCCTCCTTCGAGGCAGTGCCGTACGCCCATCTTCATACCAGGGTCTTGCAAAAGGAGATCTTGACGAAATGGGACAAATCTCCATTATCCCTGGATCGGCAGATTCGGGTGAGCCAATCAGTCAGGGACTCCCTGCTCTGGTGGCTAAGATCCCTGGCAATTCGTCCGGGAAGTTGTTCCTACCTCTACATTGGACAGTGATCACAACAGATGCCAGCCTGACTGGCTGGGGTGGAGTACTAGGAGTACAGTCGACCCGGGGCCTCTGGTCGGGGTAGGAATCCAAGTTGATCAATGTAGTAAAAAAGAAAACTGCGCTATTAATATAAACCACCAACTAAGCTGCAGCTCAAGCAGTTATACAACACCACACAGAAATTCACAAAATATAAGAAGCTGCGCTAAAAATGAAAAATAAAACATAAATAAATATGATGGGTGTATAGTGCAGTAAAGCCAATTCTATTGAAGAAAAAAATCATATCATGAAATAGAAAAAAACTCTTAAAGGTTTTTATGCTATGCAAGCATTTTCTTTTTTATATGGGAACTTGCTTATTGCTGTTTGTTATCCCACTGCTGAGAGTGAGGGGTCGTCTGTTCGCCATCCTGACTTGGTGATTAACCATTTGCGCTTTTGAGTCCCATGAGTTAGAGATCTATAGTTCTGGTAAGCGGCCAGTGAGCTTATTGGTGGTGGCATTTGCTTTATTCCACAGCACTTTCCAAAGGGTGTGAGTTTGATTTCATCACCGGGACTTTGCTGACACCTCTGCATGAATTTTTTTCCGTTTCTTTTTGAACATGTTATATGGACTTTATCTGTTGGACTTAATGTATTAATAACCTTTTTATCACCTATTAAATAATTCATTTCCATCACGATTTCTAACTGAGATTCTTACTGTTATTTTGGTACTTGAATTTGTGTTTAATTTCTATGTATATATTGACACATTTATGGGTGTATGGGTTTTTTGCTATTTCATGATATGATTTTTTTTCTTCAATTAGAATTGGCTTTACTGCACTATACAGCCATCGTATTTATTTATGTTTTATTTTTCATTTTTAGCGCAGCTTCTTATATTTTGCCGATCAATGTGCTCAAGCTACGAGCGATCAGGCTATGCCTCTCCACATGGTCGATGAGACTACGAAGGCGTCCGATCAGGATCCAGTCAGACAACGTCATGGCGGTGGCATATGTCAATCATCAAGGAGGAACAAGAAGCTTGGTTGCAGCATGGGAGGTCGCTCACATCCTTCAGTGAACAGAGCGACATTTACCGGCCATTTACATCCTGAGAGTGGAAAAATGGCAGGCAGACTACCTAAGTCGCCAGATGCTGGACCCAGGAGAATGGACGCGGTATCTGGAGGTGTCCAGGCTACTGCGCCTGCGGTGGAGCACACCAGACGTGGATCTGCTGGCTTCCTGTCTCAATCAGATTCGTATCCAGGACAAGAGATCCTTGGGCAGACGCGTCAGAAGCGCTGGTGGCTCCGTGGGGTCAGTATCGACTAATCTACGCCTTTCCTCTGTTAAAGCTACTACCACGTCTGCTTCGCAGAGTGGAGACTGAGGGGATTCCAGTAATTCTGATTTCCCCAGAATGGCCTCGATGCCTCTGGTACACCAACCTAGTACGCCTGGTTGCGAACACTCCTTGGCGACTACCGATGCGAGAAGACCTTCTGTCTCAAGGTCCGATTCTCCATCCTGCTTTACCATCGCTGGTTTTAACAGCAAGAGCCAGGTGCTAAGGAACCGGGGCCTATCGGATTTGGTGATTTCAACTATGTTAAGAGCACAGAAATCCTCTTCTCAGAAGATATATCATCATACCTGGAAGGCATACATCTCCATGTGTGAGGAGAAAGATTGGCGTCCGCGCACCTATTCCGTTTCCAGGATCCTGCTGTTTCAGCAGTGAGGAGTAGACCAGAAATTGGCTTTAAGCACCATTAAAGGACAAATATCAGCCTTGGCTGTATTTTTTCAGCGGCCCCTGGTGTCTCACTCTCTAGTGAGCACCTTTGTTCAGGGGATCCAATGTGTAGTTCCTCCGGTGCGTCCATCTGAACCTTGTGTTATCGGCGCTTCAGAAACCGCCGTTTGAGAACATCAGAAATTCCCTTGTTGACTCTCTCCCAGAAAGTGGTCTTTCTAGTGGCCATTACATTGGCCAGGAGGGTTTCGGAACTGGCGGCCTGGTCTTGCAGGTCACCCTATCTGTTTATCCCTAAGGATAAGGTGGTGTTGCGTCCACAACCTTCTTTTCTGCCGAAGGTGGTTTCGGCGTTCCACATCAATGAAGACATTGTGTTACCATCTTTTGTCCTAAACCGACACATCCTAAAGAGGTGGCCTTTCATTCCCTGGACGTGGTCAGGGCCCTAAGGGTGTATTTGTCTGCCACAGCTCCCTTTCGGAAAGTCGGACTCTCTGTTCGTTTCGGTAGCTGGTCCGAAAAAAGGTATGGCGGTCTTGTCGGCCACCATTTCCAGGTGGATCAGACAGATTGTGGTACAGACCTATGCCTTGAAGGGGCAGGTGCCCCCCTTTCCCGTCCCGGCCCATTCCACCAGGGCAATTGGAACCTCTTGGGCTTTCCGACATCAAGCGTCAGTCACTCAAGTGTGTAAGGTGGCCACTTGGTCGTCTGTTCACACTTTTACCAAATTCTACAAAGTGGATGTAAGCGCATCGGCTGATGCCTGTTTTGGCCGCAGTTTTGCAGGTGGCCGTGTAATGTTGCAATTGCACTTATTTTTTTCTGTTTTTTGAAAAGAAAATAGTTACTTTTGAGTATAATGCATTGTTGGCCGCAAGTTCTGATGTGGCTAGATAAGGTGGTGACTCACCTGTTAGGGAGCACTTCTGGTTGTGGGTGAAGTTTTTTTTATGCTGTTTCCCGCCCCTCATTATGACACTTCTTGGGGATGTCTCTATGGTCAAGAATAACGGAGCTGTGTCAATCAGTGAACGAAAGAGAAAATAGTATTTTTGTACTCACCGTAAAGTCATTTTCTCTGAAGTTCACTGACTGACACAGCACCCTCCCCTCCTGTTGATTATGTTATACTGCTTGTTGATGTACTGAATCTGCCGGAAGCAGGCTGGGGGGTTATTACTGAAGGGATCGCCAATTGGGCGGAACTAGAAAGGTCTATTTTTGTACATGTGTAACATGTTCTGCCTAGTCCTCTCCTGAAGGTGGCGTAATAACCCTATGGTCAAGAATAATAGAGGTGTGTCAGTCAGTGAACTTCAGAGAAAAGGATTTTATGGCGAGTACAAAAATCCTATTTTTTTCCAGCAAGAACTTGCCTATGTGGTCTTTTATTAAACTCTCCAGTATCTTCCCATCTATAGAAGTTAAACTAACAGGTCTATAGTTACTTGGTAAAGACTTTGATCCCTTTTTAAATATAGGCACCACGTTCGTCCCTAAAAATTAGATACAATGGCTCTGAAATTACAGAGCTCAATTCTTTTAGGATCCGTGGGTGGATGCCATCAGGTCCAGGTGCTTTATCCACCTTTATTCTGTCTAAATATTTCTGGACCATATCACTTTTGAGCCATTGTGGATCATTCGGGTGTCAATACCACCCCCATTAAGGACATGAGCTCCCCCATGCTCTTTTGTATACACAGAGCTGAAGAAAGTATTTAATAAATTAGCCTTCTCTTTGTCCCCAGTCACCCACTCTAAATTGTTTTGTAAAGGACCTACATGCTCAGACCTGACCTTTCTACTATTAATATATTTGAAGATTTTTTTGGGGGTTTGTCCTACTGTCGTTCTGTCGTTCGTTTTGAATTTTTGCATCCTTGATTTCATTTTTTGCATATCCTGTTAAATTCTTTGTAACATTTAAATGACACTAGTGTTCCTTCATTTTTATATTTTTTAAAAGCTTCTCTTATTGTTTATAGCTTTTTTAACTTTGGCCATGAGCAATGAACAATGAATATGCTTTGATCTAAACCATACCATTGTAGCTCTGGCTGTGTGTTTAAGGTCGTTGTCCTAATGGAAGGTGAACCTCCGCCCCAGTCTCAAGTCTTTTGCAGACTCTAAGCCCTTGTACACACAGTCGGAGATTCCGACAACCAAATCCGTCGGACAAAATTTTGTCCGAAACTGTTGCATACACACGGTTGGACAAAGTTGTCGGAAAATCCGACGTGATTATGTTATTTTGTTACGACGGGACTACGTTCACGCTAGTAGCCAATAGCTTTGGTGTAGGAATTTGATTTAAGCATGCGTGGCACTTTGTCCGATCGGAATTCTCTACACATGATCGGAGTATGTCCGATCGGAGCATTTTGTCGGAAAATTTTACCAACAAGTTGGAAAACTTGGTCCGTCGGATACTCCGACGGAAACAGTCCAATGTAGGCCACACACAGTCGGAATATCCGACAAAACGGTCCGATCGCACACATTCCGTCGGAATCTCCGACCGTGTGTACAAGGGCTAACAGGTTTTCTTCTAAGATTGCCCTGTATTTGGCTCCATCCAACTTTCCATCAACTCTGAACAGTTTCCCTGCCCCTTTTAGAATTTTTAGGAAAATAATGAATTTAATCCATTTTGGAATAAGACTGTAACATAACAAAATGTGGAAAAAGTGAAGGCTGTGAATATTTTCTGGATGCATTGTAACATCTGTTGGTGTGGCTTTGCTTCATCCACCCAGTTAAAGTTTATTTTATGTTAAACACCTTTCATTATGTTAAGTATTGTGCCTAACATGAATTGTTTAAAAATTTCTACAGGAAACATTTTTTTTTCCATTATTAATGCTTGTACTTTTTACAAAGCCATTAAAATTACTTATCTTAGATAAAACCAGTTACAGATTCTGCACTTTCGGGTAGAGGGTGCATCACAGCAGAAGCACATGATTAGTCATACCAGAAAGATGATCAGCGGGTGCTGGCCAAAGGATGTCTGACGGCATCCGCTGATCATCGAGGGTCACTGATCCATCACATCCCTTGGAGAAAGCTGCACACATTTAACCCTTTGATAACCCTAGATGTTTAACCCCTTCCCAGCCAGTGTCATTAATACAGTAACAGTGCATATTTTTAGCACTGATCACTGTATTAGTGTCTCTGGTTCCCACAAAGTGTCAGATTGTTCCCCGAAATATCACAGTCCTGCTATAAGTCTCTGATCGCCAACATTACTTGTGTATATACCATAGTTTGTAGATGCTATAACTTTTGCGCAAACCAATCAATATACGCTTATAGGGGGTTTTGTTTACCAAAAGTATGTAGCAGAGTACATATTGGCCTAAATTTATGAATTTTTTTTTATAATTGGATATGTTTTATAGCAGAAAGTAAAGAATATTGTTTTGTTTTCTAAATTGTTGGTCTGCTTTTGTTTATAGCACAAACATTAAGAGAAGTAGTGATTAAATACCACCAAAAGAAAGCTCTATTTGTGGGGAAAAAAAATACAGAAATTTAGTGTACTGCATTGCATGACCACACAATTGCCAGTTAAAGTAACGTAGTGTAATTTTGCAAGAAATGCCCTGGTCATAATGGGGGTAAATCTTCCAGAGGCCAAGTAGTTAAAACCAAAACTGAGCAAATAAGAAAAATCTATGAGCACAGGTGTAGCTACAATAACAGATCCAGACATACAGGCAACTGAAATTTATCCTGTAAAAGTGAGGCTTGTTCCTGCTTTCTTATTTACCATAAGTGACTAATTGAGATGCGTAGAAGGGTTAGCCTCTGCCTCTGGAGCGACGAATTGTTTCGACTTATGGTTTTTACTGAAAAAAACATCTGCTTATATACGTGTTGTTTTTTTTTTTTTTTTAACCTACAATACCAGTTTGATTTGCTCAGGTTTGCAACAGACTTACTTTAACCTTTCTTAAGATCATTAAAATGCATGTTACACTGGTGAAAGAGCCTGATGTGCTGAGGAGGACCTCTCTTACACCTCTGGCTTGGTGCCCTTGATAGAGTAGACAGGTGGCGCAGGAGCACAGAATAGCACAAGTACCTGTTGGTCTTGCTAGCAGCGGAGCTGGTGGGAAGTCCAGGGCAAGCAGCAGGAAGCCGATGGTGCACATCAGCAGAGCAGATGAGCTGGATAATGGCAGGTGTGAAAAGGGTAGAAGCTAGCTGGCACAGGCAGACAGACGAGGCACAAGCCAGTAGCAGGAAGATGATGAACAGGCACTGCCAGGTGGTAGACAGGTGCTAGCAGGGAGCAGCCCAGTAGTGGATAAGGCAGAAGTGGAGTGAGGTAAGCCAGGTCCAGAACTGGCAGACAGATCAGGTACAAGTGCAGAGGCAGAAGTATAGTCAAGAGTACAAGCCAGAGTCAGGAACAATCAGTAGTACAGAGGCAGTGGGAGCAGACAGAAACATAGGTCAGGATATGAGCCAGGGTTGGTGCAGGTGGAGTGAGAATAGCAAGGATGTGTTGGGTCAGTAACTGGATTCACAAGCAGAGTAACAGCTCACAAATGCATGGGAATGCTGTAGAGGAGAAAAAGCATTGGCTAGTTTAAATAGACCGCCTGGCGCCAACATTCGTGACAGATGTACACGTGTCTGTGCTCACATTCACACGCGCCCTGGCATGAGTAAAATTAGCACACTGATATGCACGAACATGTGCAAGATTCCCCAATGTATAGGAAGTACAGTATGCTGACCTGTAGCTACACACAGATGTGAGATATAATGATCACATGTTCTTTTCTAAGTTGATAGAATGTTATCAATTGCTAACCCTTACTTGGAGGGGGCAATGCACCATGGTATCAATTACAAAGTTGTAACATTAATGTTATTAGGAAAGGCGATGTAAGAATTGTAAAGAAAATACCAGAAATATATATATATATATGTGTGTATATGTATATATATATATATATATATATATATATATATATATATATATATATATATATATAAACTTTTAGGCTTAGCAAAGTTTAAAATCCTCTTTGTAATTGAGGATTAAGCTAGGGTTGAGGACATTGATATGCTGTAACTGCATTTGCAGGCTGCATTCAACCAACACCATATCTCTTTTCTACAATAACTATATGCAAGCTTTAGGATAGAAATGTGATAGAACCTGCTGCATTTAGAAAGTGTTCAATGGCTGCCTCCTTAAAAGAGACATATGGGAATTTTTAATTTTTTTTTAAATCATACTTACCTAGGGCTGCATCTGCCCCTATCGCCTGTAAGGTTGAGCACTGAGCAATCAAACACCGACTAGTGTCAGCTAATGAGCATTGATTTCATATGTAGGTTGAAACACAGTCATTACCTGAAATTTAAACAGAAACCACTGTGTAGGAGACTCAAAACTGGGTGAGGGGCAGCCAAACTATGCTAATAAGGTGAGGTTGTGGAAGTTTAATGCCATAGGTCATACACTATGGCAAGGCTGAGCACAATAACAAGACACAAAGTAGTTATACAGCATCACCAAGGTCTCTCCCAGGCAAAGATTTCAAAACAGATTGGGGTTTAAGATGTGTTTTACAAGCTCTTTTGAAGAACAAAAAAATTAGCAACGTTGAGAACAGTACAGTTGCACTCAAAAGTTTGTATACCCTTAGTCTCCCCTCCTAGCACAAATCTCCCCAATCCTTTCTCCTAGCACAAATCTCCCACCCCCAATCCCCCCCTAGCACAAATCCCCACAATCCCCCCTAGCACAAATCCCCCATTCCTCCTAGCACAAATCCCTCCTAGCACAAATCCCCACCAATCTCTCATATTAGCACAAATTCCCCACCCCCTTCTTGCACAATAATCCCCCCCCCCCAATCCTCCCTGCTAATTATCCAGCACATGACCACAATTTCCCTGTAAGCTCAAAACCTTCTCCCCCTTCACCCTCTCCTGTCAGAACAGCACTCCTTCAGCACATGAGACAGTATTGCTCTTAGGTGACATTGGACTGTACACACTGTGCAGCCCTTAGAGGAGTAAGGGGGCAGTAATCAAACTGTGTGTGTGTCAGAAACCATGAATCAGATTAAGACAGAGATGATGTGTAGAGAATTTTGATCGGACCAAGTGCCACGCATGCTCAGATCAAATTCCTACATCAAAGCTATTGGCTACTAGCCTGAATGTAGTCCCATCGTAACGAAATTACGTCATCACGTTCTGAATGATCAGATTTTTTCGACAACTTAGTCCGACGGACAAAATCCGACGGATTTGGTTGGCAGAATCTCCGACCGTGTGTACAGGGGCTAAGAGCCATCCTGTCTCATGTTCAAGTATCACTGTATTTTGCTCCTTGAAACAACCACTCAATATTTTCTTCTATTTCCACACAGCGATTAATTGCAAATTAAAAAGCCACAAATGTGGGAAATTAAACTTTAATTGTCACCTTGTGTGTCTGTACCAAGGCCAAACATTTCAGTGTATGTAAACTTTTGATCAGGGCCATTTGGGTGATTTCTGTTATCATTATTATTTAAAAAGGAGCCAAACTGTGTGATAATAAATTGCTTCATATGATCACTATCCTTATATTATATCCTCCTTATATAAAAGACAATTTTTTGGCATGATCAGTCATATTTTCAATATCAATGGAAAAATTTCACAATTTCTAACAGGGACTGCAAACTTTTGAGTGCAACTGTAGATGTAGGAAACTTAATGCAACAGATGAAAGACACCTCATGCTTACCTATTTTTGACATTAGAAGATGTCTTGCAGTTTCATCACCACAGAACTGGAGGAAACCAATGGAACCCAGCTACACTCATAGTCTGGCCAGACCTGGTCTTCATGGAAGAATTACAGCCAAAAAGTTTATACCTTTGATACCTTTGATGTGGAAACAAGGCTAAACAACTCAACTATGCACAAAACCTTAGGTGCTGGGGTGCAGAGAAACGGCAGCAGGTGCTCTGAACTGATGAGTGAAAATGTGAAATATCTGGCTATAGCAGTTTACCGACAGGCTGGAGAGTGGTACAGAAATGAGTGTCTGCAGACAACAGTGAAGCATGGTGGAGATTCCTTGCATGTTTGGGGTTGCATTTCTGCAAATGAACTTGGAGATTTGGTCAGGATCAATGGTGTCCTCCATGCTGAGAAATACAGCCAGATACTTCTACATCATGCCATACCATCAGGGAGACATGTGATTGGCCACAAATTTATTCTGCATCAGGACAACAACCCTAAACATACAGCCAATGTCATTAAAAACTAACTTCAGCATAAAGAAGAATAAGGGGTCCTGGAAGCCCCTGTACACACGGTCGGAGATTTCGACAACCAAATCCGTCGGATTTTGTCAGTCGGATTTTGTCCTTCGGATCTTGTCCGAAACTGTTGCATACACACGGTCAGACAAAGTTGTCGAAAAATCTGATCTTTCAGAACGTGATGACGTAATTTCGTTACGATGGGACTACGTTCAGGCTAGTAGCCAATAGCTTTGATGTAGGAATTTGATCTGAGCATGCGTGGCACTTGGTCCGATCAAAATTCTCTACACATGATCGGAGTATGTCCGATCGGCCCAGTTGGTCGGGAAATATTTCCAACATGTTGGAAAATTGGGTCCGACGGATATTCAGACGGAATCAGTCCAATGCATACCACACACAGTCGGATTATCCGACAACACGGTCCGATAGGACACACTCCAACGGATTCTCTGACCGTGTGTACAAGGGCTTAGTGTGACCCCACAGAACCCTGATATCAACATCATTAAGTCTGTCTGGGATTAGATGAAGAAAAAGAAGGGTTTGAGGCAACCTACATCCACAGAAATCGCCAAGATTTTTCTACCTGCTGAGCTTCTTTAAAAACTGTACAAGTGTACCTAGAAAAATTGAGGCTGTTTTGAAGGCAAAAGGTGATCACACCATATATTGATTTGGTTTGGATTTCTCTTCTGTTCATTTACTTTCCATTTTGTTAATTGATAAAAATAAACTATTAACACTTCTATTTCTGTAAGCATTCTTAATTTACAGCATTTTTCAAACCTGTCTAAAACTTTTGCACAGTATTGTACATAAAAGGATGATGGTGGGCTTTAAGACTGTGCTGCCACATATATACGTAAGCCAGTGTTCTATGTATGGAAGGCAATTAAGTGCACCCCCCAGAACTCTGCACTAGCACCGACAGCTCCTGGTCATTTTTAATCCTAATGATTTCTGTCTGTACATACAGTGGGGAGAACAAGTATTTGATACACTGCCGATTTTGCAGGTTTTAATACTTACAAAACATTTAATTAATGCAAAGGAATTATTTAAAAATCATACAATGTGATTTTCTGGATTTTTGATTTAGATTACGTCTCTCACAGAATACCTATGATAAAAAATGACAGACCTCTACATGCTTTGTAAGTAGGAAAACCTGCAAAATCAGCAGTGTATCAAATACTTGTACTGTATGTGGAGGACTCTTTGCTTAAAGCTTTAAGGCACCTGACAGCCCTTTAAGGAGTTTCTAAAGCTGGGAGGCAGGGCAGGGTTTATGATCATGTGACCGCCGTGATTGTCTGTGATGGCAGTCACATGACCGGAAAGCTCCTGATCGCAAGTAGCAATCAGAGGTTGGAGTGTGGAACTTCCTCATTTCCTCAAACATATAACTGCTGTATGACTTTATTCATGCAAAAAGGTTCCACACTGAATCAAACCAGTCAGTCCTTGAGAGTTTCTGGCCTTAGTGGACATCATGATGTCCCAACTTCCCAACCCATTAACACTCGCTACATTTTTCTGTGGGCACAGTACACTACCACTTTGTTGCTCTTTGGGCACCTGAAGACTTGCAGCTCAACGTGAAGTGGATCTGATTCTAACTTGGGTGGATCTTTCTGTTCCAGCCCTGCCCACCATGTACATTCAAGGCATAGAAAACTGTCAGGTGGACTTCCTTAGCCATCGCTACCTGATCTCTGCAGAATGATGAATGATTTCTCCACCCAGAGGTATTTCATGACCTCTAACAAGACCTTCCAGATCATCAGAATCTTCTGCCCCAAGGATCAGTTTACCACCATGCTTCTCAGCTGCTAGCTTTTAATGGCTTGGCTGTTAAAGCCCGGGTCCTGAGGAACAGGGGCACCTTGGCTTCATTCCTCATTCCTCTTGAAAGCTAGGAAATTTACTTCTCAAAATCTACCATCGCAGTAAAGACTATTTTTTTTTTTATAGGCAAGTACAGTATTTCACAAAAGTGAGTACACCCCTCACATTTTTGTAAATATTTTATTATATCTTTTCATGGGACAACACTGAAGAAATGGCATTCACAGTGCTATGTAAAGTAGTGAGTGTATATCTTGTATAACAATTTGCTGTCCCCTCAAAATAACTCAGCACACAGCCATTGATGTCTAAACCACTGGCAGCAAAAATGAGTGAAAATTTTAAAATTGGGCCCAATTAGCCATTTTCCTCCCCAATGTCATGTGAATTGTTAGTGTTATGAGGTCTCTGGTGTGTTAAATTTGGTGTTATCGCTCTCACTCTCTCATGCTGGTCACTGGAAGTTTAACATGGCACCTCATGGCAAAGAACTCTCTGAGGATCTGAAAAAAACAATTGTTGCTCTACATGAAGATGGCCTAGGCTATAAGAAGATTGCCAAGACTCTGAAACTGAGCTGCAGCACAGTGGCCAAGACCATACAGCGGTTTAAATGGACAGGTTCCATTCAGAACAGGCCTCACCATGGTTGACCAAAGAAGTTGAGCGCACGTGCTCAGCATCATATTCAGAGGTTGTCTTTGGGAAATAGACATATGAGTGCTGCCAGCATTACTGCAGAAGTTGAAGGGGTGGGGGTTAGCCTGTCAGTGCTCAGACCATACACTGCACATTGCATCAAATTGGTTTGCATGGCTGTCATCCCAGAAAGATTCTAAAGATGATGCACAAGAAAGCCTGCAGTATGCTAAAGACAAGCAGACTATGGATCACTGGAATGCCCTGTGGTATGATGAAACCAAGATAAACCCATTTAGTTCAGATGGTGTCAAGCGTGTGTGGTGGCAACCAGGTGAAGAGTACAAAGACAAGTGTATCTTGCCTACAGTCAAGCATGGTGGTGGGAGTGTCATGGTCTGGGGCTGCATGAGTGCTGCCGGCACTGGGGAGCTACAGTTTATTGAGGGAACCATGAATGCCAATATCTACTGTGACATACTGTAGCAGAGCCCGATTCCCTCCCTTCAAAGACTGAGCCACAGGGCAGCATTCCAACATGATAACGACCCCAAACACACCTCCAAGATGACACACTGCCTTGCTAAAGAAGCAGAAGGTAAAGGTGATGGAGTATCTGTGGGGCACCCTCTAACGGAAGATGGAGGAGTGCAAGGTCTCTGACATCCACCAGCTCTGTGATAGCAGAAAAGATTAAATAGATGAAGTGGCTCACAAGGGGACGGTACCACATCCCAGAATATAAATTTTAAAGATAAGCAAAGGAAATGAAGGGGCTGGAGGGTAACCAACCCCCGGGATTTTTAAATGGTACCCTTATGGAGGCAGAACAATCGCATGGCAAAAATGGAATATACAAAGTTTTATTTTAGAATACAAATAAATGTTAAAAACATCAATAGAAAAAAATGTGAGTACACATATCAAATACTAATGTACAGAGCCGGTACAGGATCACAAATGTCCATACATGTTACCAATCTATACAAAGAGATGCTGCACTTTTCAACATGTTTCGCTCTCTTGAGCTTCCTCAGGATGTTGCAGCTAGCGTTAAAAACTGAAAAGTAAATTAAGAAATAGATAAATTGCCAATATATTCCTAAGAATTTTTATCGGGCAAAAATGTATTTATATTCGATGTCTTGATCAAACTTACAACTGAACAAATGGCAGTTAGTGACCAAATTATATATAACAAAAAAACAACATATTGATATTTAAACATACATATGAACAATAATTCAAGGGCATAAACTGTGAGTAGATATATTGAATATATACTAATAAGTTTTTATACAGAAAATGGATACATAAATTTCCTTATTCAAACAAGACCAACAAAAAAATACAATTGCAACAATGGCCGTCTTACCAGGTGGGTCATAGCTCCATGCTTATGTGAAAATTATGTTAAAATGACTTTAATCAAGACCCGTGAAGATAAAGAAAAACAACTAAAACAGAGCCACAGAAGAATATCGGCAGTCCCAGGCAATCTGCAGAGGCATGAGATGATAATAATGAACAAAAAGTATTAATTTAAATATAAAGCCAATAGCTGATAAATCAGATACTGCTGATATAAGGACATACCTGGAAAATGACAACGACATGGTATGTAGAGTCAATGCAGACTAACTAGGGCGATATGCCTTTAAATGTCTGGGTGTTGTCAGATTAAACTTTAGAAAGGGTCCTCTGAGTGTGTAAATAGCCTATAGGGATCAAGGACAGAAAATAGATAGATAATATGGGTCCAAAGAGACCAGATAAAATCGAACACAAACATGGATAAACTTTTTTGTTGAAAAATATGTTATGAGAATCTTCTCTGAGTGTGTTCAGATAGATTATAGATGTACCTTTCATGTGAAGAAATCAGGAATGATATAGCGCTCAATCGTTTTTGCTGCAGGGTAGCATAAGGTCCTCCTCAGTCAAGTGCCATGTAGGCAATGACAGTAGAGCTGTTTAAATCTCATGCCTCCAGCCCGGCGGCGTCTGACGTCACCGCCGGGCTGCGGGCGTGTCATTAGAGGATTTTGCCCTTAGTGTAGACAGATTTGGATTGCTGCGCATGCGCAAGCGACGTGACTCACGTCCTACTCGCGCAGCAGCCATCTTAAATGATGGCATACATCAGGGCACGGCCCGATTCTAGTACTGCGCATGCGCAAACGACATGGCTCACGTCAGTCTCGCGCAGCGACCATTTTAGGTAATGGTTAACAGCCCACTCGCATATACGAGCAGGATGAAATGCCAAATTAAGGAGGAAGGAGGGCGGAGGGATAGTACCAACTCTGTCCCCCATTCCCCCAGATCCTGGATGGACAGAAGGAAACTAGTAACGGGCAAATAGATCCTCATTTACAAAGGGGCAACCTTGCAAAAGTCGCATTGACTAAAAGACTTTATTTAGCAAAGGTTGCCCCCAGGCGCCCGTACAGATCGTCTTAAAGGGGCAGCCAAGGAACTCCTCGTGGCAGAAGTTAGTTATTACAATGAATAAGAAATTACATTGCGATGGCAATCAAATAATCACACTGGTAAATTGGTGATTCTATTGATCACCAAAAACAAGAGACTAGGAGCATGATAGTATCCACAGGTTAGTACGGCAAAAAAAAAAAAAAAACACCCCCCACACCAAAGAGCACAGCTTGACTATTCAGGTTTTGGGACTCCCTTACAAGAAGGGTTTGAAACTAAACGTGTCATTCAAACCTGGGGACCGTGTGGCTCCCAGGTTAAATATCCAGCGGGTTTCCCGTTGCAGTAAAATTCGATTGTAGTTGCCCCCCCGGTCCCCCGGTGGGTACATGTTCTAGTGCAAAAAAATGCATAAAATTGTCATTAAACTTATGGTAAAGACCAAAATGCCGACTAATAGGAGTCTCCATTTTTTTCCCTCCTACCAGGGACACATGGTCCCTGATACGGTGGGAAAATTGATGCTTTTTTGTTTCGCCTATATAAAAGGCATTGCATTGGCAGACCATGATGTATACTATGCCAATGGACTGGCAGGTGACTGTAAATTGAGGTTTAAATATATGCCCGTTAGGTAATAGAATAGATTCAGAAACGTGTAGATACCTGCAAAAGCCACATTTGTGGCAGGGCTCACATCCCTTCCGTTTTCTACCTACCACCGAGGGAGAGGTGAAGTGACTATTAACTAAGGAGTCTTTTAGAGAGCGTGATCTTCTATAAGTAACTCCCGGATAGTCCGGGAGATGCTTAGCTAGTGTTGGATCCCCTTTTAATAAATACCAGTACCTTTGGAGAATGTTCTGTATTTGCAAATGCTGTCCGTTAAACGTGGTTATAAGTCTAACTCCAGGAGCAGCTCTAGTTGGTTTTCTAGTTGGTTTTTGACCATGTATTAAGGCCGCCCGATCCTGTTTTTTCACCTGTGAGTATGCACATTTGAGGCATTTGTTGCTATAGCCTCTTTGGCGTAGGCGCGATCGTAGCTTCTTTGCTTCGTGCTCAAAATCATTGTAATTGCTACAATTGCGTTTAAGGCGAAGATATTGGCCGTAGGGGATACTCGATATCAGAGGGGACGAGTGTGAGCTTGATGCGTGCAGCAAAGAGTTTGCCGCAGTGGCCTTTTTTTTCTCCAGTATGGTCTTGATCAGAATTTGGTCTTAAGTACCATCCATCAAGGATCAAATCTTGTAAGCTCCCCCGTGACCCAATGGGATCTCAGCCAGGTTCTACTGGCTATTCAAAGACCATCCTTTGAACCTATTAGGAATATTCATTTGTCTATACTTACTGACAAGGTGGCTTTTTCGCTGTCATAACTTTTGTCTTACCTGTATAATCCTTTTCTTGGAGTACATCACTGGACACAGGTTTCTTCCCGTCTGTTCTTATGATCCACTCCTGTTATTGCTTGCTACTAGATTGAACTCTATTTTAACCACTTCAGCTCCGGACCAATAAACACCTTAAGGACCAGAGGTCTTTTTGCAATTTCGCACTGCGCTGCTTTAACTGGTAATTGCGCGGTCATGCAATATTGCACCCAAACGAAATTTGCGTCCTTTTCTTCCCACAAATAGAGCTTTCTTTTGATGGTATTTGATTGCCTCTGCGATTTTTTTTTTTTGCGATATAAATGGAAAAAGAGCGAAAATTTTGAAAAAAAAAGATATTTTCTTCTTTTTGTTATAAGAAAAATCGAATAAACTAAATTTTAGTCATACATTGAGGGCAAAATTTATTCAGCCACATGTCTTTAGTAAAAAAAATGTCAATAAGCGTATATTTTTTGGTTTGCGCAAAAGTTATAGCGTCTACAAACTAGAGTACATTTTCTGGAATTTACACAGCTTTTAATTTATGACTGCCGATCTCATTTCTTGAGGTGCTAAAATGGCAGGGCAGTACAAATCCCCCCCAAATGACCCCATTTCGGAAAGTAGACACCCCAAGGAAATTGCTGATGGGTATGTTGAGCCCATTGAATATTTATTTTTTTTGTCCTAAGGGATTGAATAATGACAAAAAAAAAATAAAAATTTTTTTTTACAAAAAGTTGTCACTAAATGATATATTGCTCACACATGCCATGGTTATATGTGGAATTGCACCCCAAAATATATTCCGCTACTTCTCCCGAGTATGGCGATACCACGTGTGTGGGACTTTTTGGGAGTCTAGTCGCGCACGGCACCCCGAAAACCAATCACCACCTTCAGGATTTCTAAGGGTGCAAATTTTTGATTTAACTCCTCACTACCTATCACAGTTTCGAAGGCCATAAAATGCCAAAATAGCACAAAACCCCCCAAAATGACCCCATTTTGGAAAGTAGACACCCCAAGCTATTTACTGAGAGGCATGTTGAGTCCATGGAATATTTTATATTTTGCCACAAGTTGCGGGAATATTACAAACTTTTTTTTTTTTGCACCAAGTTGTCACTAAATGATATATTGCTCACACATGCTGCTTCTCCCGAGTACGGGGATACCACATGTGGGGGACTTTTTAGGAGCCTAGCCACGTACGGGACCCCGAAAACCAAGCACTGCCTTCCGGATTTGAATATAAAATGCTATAAAAACAAACTAACCAGAGTCACCCGTAACACTTATACGGTGATCAGTGGTGAAAGGGTTAACTAGGGGCAATCAGGGGGTTCAAATTTTTATTAGGTAGTATATGGGGGTCCCTGGCGCTATATAAAAACCTGACGGGGAACCTAAATAACTAACTGGCTAACCAGCGTCACCAGTGACACTTATACTGTGATCGCTGGTGAAAGGGGGTGAAAGGGTTAACTAGCAGCAATCAGGGGGTTAAAACCATTATTGGGTAGTATATCGGGGTACCTAGCGCTATAAAAACCTGGCGGTGAACCTAAAAAAATAACTAGCTACCTAGCGACACTAGCGACACTGATGCAGCGTTCAGAAAAATTATCGCTTAGTGACACTGGCAAAAGGGGGTGAAAGGGTTAACTAGCGGAAATCAGGGGGTTAAAACCATTATTGGGTAGTATATCGGGGTACCTAGCGCTATAAAAACCTGGCGGTGAACCTAAAAAAATAACTAGCTACCTAGCGACTGTAGCGACACTAATGCAGCGATCAGAAAAACGATCGCTTAGTGACACTGGCAAAAGGGGGTGAAAGGGTTAACTAGCGGCAATCAGGGGGTTAAAACCATTATTGGGTAGTATATCGGGGTACCTAGTGATATAAAAACCTGGCGGTGAACCTAAAAAAATAACTAGCTACCTAGCGACACATGCAGCGATCAGAAAAATGATCGCTTAGTGACACTGGCAAAAGGGGGTGAAAGGGTTAACTAGCAGCAATCAGGGGGTTAAAAACATTATTGGGTAGTATATCGGGGTACCTAGCGCTATAAAAACCTGGCGGTGAACCTAAAAAAATAACTAGCTACCTAGCGACTGTAGCGACACTAATGCAGCGATCAGAAAAACGATCGCTTAGTGACACTGGCAAAAGGGGGTGAAAGGGTTAACTAGCGGCAATCAGGGGGTTAAAAACATTATTGGGTAGTATATCGGGGTACCTAGCGATATAAAAACCTGGCGGTGAACCTAAAAAAATAACTAGCTACCTAGCGACACTAGCGACACATGCAGCGATCAGAAAAATGATCGCTTAGTGACACTGGCAAAAGGGGGTGAAAGAGTTAACTCTAGGGGCAATCAGGGGGTTAAATCTTTATTGGGGGGTGATAGGGGGCTACCCTGGACCTAACACTAACTGTCCTGACAGTTTTTACTGTCACAACTGACACTGAATGCATTGATCAGTAAAGAAATGATCAATGCAATCAGTGACACTGTGACTGGGGGGGGAGGGGGGGCGGGGGGGATCGGGGGGCGATCGGGGGGGATCGGGGGGGGTTTGTGTGCCTGTGTGTACCTACATGTCAGTGTAGTGTTGGTGCACACTTACTTTTACTCTTCTCCTCGTAGTCCGGTCAAAAAGACCGCCCCGAGGAGAATGACATCACTTCCTCCTTCCTGTGTAAACAATACACAGGGGAGGAAGCTTCTCATTGGCCAGGAGCGATCCAGAGGGGGTGGCCGAAAACCAACGGCCATCCCCTCATCACGGAGCGCTCCTGGACCGAATCGGACCGCCGTAACCAGCGGGAGGGGGTCCGATCGGACCCCCCACCCGCTGGAAGGCAATCACGTAGATGTACGTGATTGTGCCTGCCTGTGCCATTGTGCTGACGTACAATGGCAATACGGCGGTCCTCAAGTGGTTAAGTAAACATGTGGGCTATTTAAGAAAAACTGAATTCTCTGCATCTATGTCACAATTTCTAGGACAGCTTATGCCTTTAATGCAGCCATCTTTGCCCAGAGCTTAAAAATACCCTGCCTCTTCTCCTATTTATGTTTCTGGAGTCAGACCTTGAAATGTGGGTCCTAGATAGTGCTGAATCAGAGGGGAATGCAGAAGAAGACATAGAGGCAGTGTTGAAGGAAGCTGCAGAAGTTTTCTTTCCCCCACAGTCTTGCTATATTGAAGAGGGAATTTCCTGCAAAGCTTGTTGCTTTTGTACGCAAAAACCTTGGTATCGTACAAACTCACATTCTTATCTTGCCAGCCCCCCCCCCCTCTCCCCCCTTGGGCACAAAGAGACCTACTTAGCCCTGTACAACCTTCCCTGTTTATCAACAGATAGAATGGGCTTTTTTTTTTTATTGGGAAAATTCTGAGAAAATTATCTGAACTCTATCCAGTTTGGAAAATGTTTAAAAGGAAATGGTCATTAAAAAAACTTCTCCCTGTACCCTTTGAAGATGCTTCATCTTTTAAAGACTCTGTGGGCAGAAATTTTAATATTATCGTATATTTTTGCTCTCTTTACCCTGGCAGACCCAGTCATGCAACCAGCTTCAGCTGCTGATTCAGTATGTCAAACTGCAGTTAACTGGACCAGAACAATGAACAAACAGCATGATCCTGTCTTTCAGGATCATGTAGTTACAGAGCAATTACAGTTTCTTCCACCCACTCTTCTTTTTTGTGTAGGTGCCCTGGAACATGACATGAGAAAAAATATCTAGAATTACTCTTTTTTTTCTGTTTATATGTCCAGAAATCTATGGCTAAAGGCTTGGACATCTGAACAGCCTGTAGAAGGAGCACGAAGGATCTGAACGCGCACCTGCTGGGCCTGTGCCCCACACCCAGTGACGTCACAGCTGTTGGGGAGACGATTGCCAGCTTGACTGGGAGCCTGGGAAACAACTGCAGCTAGCCAGACAACAGCAACACGCCACACCGCCGGCTACCTGGATCAGGTCTACACAGTGAGCCTCCCCTTGTGACTAGCCCTTTTTAACCATTACCCTGTGAGTTAATCCTTATTTTAATTTTTTATCTTAATAAATTCATCATTAATCATTTTAATATACTGCATTCAGATGAGCGCCACTGTTCTCCACATTAGACATCTGAACCTGCCTGCAAGAAAATTCCTTTTCATGGAAAATGCCTGGTTGGTGAAGCACAGGTGAAAAAGTTTTACTTCCTCTGAGAAAGGTAACAAAACCCTCCAGGTGCTTGTACCTCTTTTAAATGTAGAGCTCCCTTATGCTTCTTCCAGATTTCAAATTCAAAACCGAAGTTCAGCCCCTCTTTCTGACTCATGGCCTTGCCCAAAAAGGTCACCAAACCCTCTTCACAATGACCCTCATTGTTTGGAGTGAGGGGACGTCTGCTACAGTGGATTTCTTGCTACCTTCGGATGTCCCAACTCTCAAAGTTTAATTGGTGGTTTACCAGTCACAGAAAAGAGTCCAAAACTCTACTTAACTATTTTTAGGATCACAAGCAGCTTAACTGCCTATTTCTCTTGTGGACAAACACTCAGTTGTCCACCAACTCTTCTAATCCACGTTTTAGGGGTGAACGGCTAACAGGTGGACTATTTCATTCTGGGCCACGAAAAAATTGTATTTTGATTCAGACATATACAATGTATAATGCAGAACATATTTGATTCTGGAAGTAGAAATCCTAAACCCCAGTCACCCCAACAAGTGAACTTTCCTTGTTCTAACTCCATGAATGTTCTTATTCTGATGGACAAAGTGCCACGCATGCTCATATTAAATTACGAGACCAAAGCTATTGGCTTCTAGCCTCTACATAGTCCCATCATACGTAACGTCACCTTGTTCCGAACGATCAGATTTTCCAACAACTTTGTCCGGCCGTGTATATGCAAGACAAGTCGGAAAAAATCTGATGGATTTTGTTGTCAGAATGTCTGACCGTGTGTACAAGGCATTAGGCCTCTAGCCTCGCCCCTCCATACGAAAAACCTTATTTTGATTCGTTCTTGCATCAGGCCCCCCACAAACCTTAATATAGTTGTTCTCTCTTGCAGAAACCACCCTGACAACCATTGGAGACACTTCCTGAGAATCCTTAGCCAACATGGTAGCCTTTGTTGATAACATAACATATCTCAAAACTGGCACCTCTTCCTGATAATACTTCTGCCTCATAATTCACAATTATAACGTAGTTCTAACATCTTTATGCCCTACTCCTAAACATCCTAAGGGCATCCCTCTACATTCTCTGAATATTGTCAGAACTATTAGAGCTTTCTGTACCTAAACAATATCTCTTCTTCCTAAAAGATATATATTCCAAAAAACTGAGTTCTTCTCTGTTTTTTCCTTCAGCACTGAGAAACTACGCTCTGTATCCAGTGCCACCAGGCTTGATGGATCTACTGATCACAGGTGCAATGCTTTCAAGGCTCCTGCAGGAAAACGTTAATGCATTTTTTTTCTGAAAAAAATATGTGCATTTATGGTGAACTTAGCCTTTAAGCTTCTATCGCCAAACTCTGCTAGGCCATTATCTGGTCTTCTGTTCCTTCCTTCTAATAACCAGATACATGTTTTACTTTTCTTGGTGCAGGCTCCAGCTTCAGCTGCAAGGTACTGGACGTAACATAGCAGGTGGTCACACTCAAGTATGTAGAAATTCACAGTAGTTTATTCACAACAATACATCAGGGTACACAAAACACAGCACTTTTAGAAAAGGAACAGAGGCCACTCCTGCCTCTCCAATGTGAAAGCCCAAGGGCCGCAGCGCTTTGCGGGTGGCTTTAACCCTTTTTTGGCTGGTTTCAACCCTTTCTTGGCTGCTAGTGGGGGTAAAAGCACCACGCTAGCGGCTGAATAGCGCCACAAAATTGATGGTAAAAATAGCAGCGCTTTACCGCCGATGCACCCACCGACCAAGTGTGAAAGGGGCCTAAGGTTACACAGTGGGACTCGATCAGTGGCTGATATTCCTAAATATTGCCAAAAGATTGCATGACGTATAGGACATACAAAACAGATCAACATATCCATAAGTGTAGATAGCCTACAAAACTGTATGCAAATTTACATTACAAAAAAAATACATGCCTCAACACGATCAGGACATATATATCAATTGGATGTATAGATCCATGCAATTATAGCACTGTTTCCCTATGGAATAATATAGATAAACACCAGCGATACGAAATTCCCAACTAAATATTGCATCCCATATGAATGAATGAATTCATACCTGTAAACAGAAGGAAACCCAAAACTGAAACAAAAACTGAGACACAAATCAAGGATGTCACTTTTAAAAATAAGTGACGTCAGTCCCAAAATTGGGACTGCACGGAATACGGGTTTAGAGAGGGATACCAATCATTTTTTTTTAATATTATGAATTATATAGCGTGGAATGAGGATTTTGTTTGGTTTGCTTGCAATGTTGTAAGTCTTTACTCTTTGATTCAATCGAGGTTATATAATTTTTCTCAGATCATTAGTTAACTCACAACTACTATTTATAAGGGAATGACCTACCTTCAGAGGTGTGGGGTCGTGATGTGGGCAAAGTTTTTGTCCTCAATCACCAACCTCTCTATGGGATGGGGGGAGCAATCCTACATCTATGGAGATGGAAATCTCTTCAGGTCATACAGTATATCAAAGTCTATTTGTGGTACATGCACAATCTAATGTTTATATGTGACAAGGGTGTATGTGAGCTTGACAGGTTCCTCTCTATTTTCTATCAACACTTTATGAGCAATTTTATGTTTAGCGCAACACTGTTTTTGTATATGCTATGTAATGTGATTATATCTCACTTTAGTGGTACTGCTGACTATTTACACTGTAATGGTTTAATTTTATTTGTATGATATATATATATATTTTTTGCACAAGCCCAGTATTTCTTTTGTATGCAGTCCTCTCTAATTTGAACAATAACCCCATATATTTTGAGATTTATGGGCTATATGCACTATAAAGAGGTATTTTTTTAGATGTTCTACCTTTGGGTGAACAGGGCCATGTTGTTAGCAGCCTATATAGAAAGCCCTTTTCACGTAATAGTCTTTGATAAGCCCAATCAAGCCACGCTATACCTACCATCAAAGGAATTCCAGAAGAGCAACTTTTGTGGCATCGCCTTATTCACAGTGAGGATTTATGAGTATGAAGCTTCTCTCTATCAGCAATTTTTAGAAAGAGGTTATCCGAGATTGATCCTGGATAGAGCATACAATATTGTCAAATCTAAGAACAGGGAAGAACACTTACATGGTCATAGGGATAAACGATTAGAGAGGAGAAGCAAGACAAGCTTTACTCCGTCATACAGTTTGGAATTTAAACAGCTGGGCAAGATTCTCAATAGATATCTACTGTTTATTGATCAAACTTGTGTAGAAATTTTCAGGATGACATTAATATTTATAATTATGTTTCTAGAAAGGCACCCTCCTTAAGCAATTCACTGTCTCCCAGGTTTATTGATCCTGTTTCCGTACAGTCTACAACATGGTTGCATTTTATAGGCAATTACTGATGTGGCACTCCTGGTTGTCCTTGTTGTTGCCACAAACTGAGCGCGGATGTTGTGTGGTCCACCGAAAGTGGTAGGACATTTAGAATAAAAGATTTTTTACATTGGAACATGAGCAATGTCCTATATGTACTTGTGGTATTTGCTCCGTTCAGTATGTGGAACAAAGTACAAGGAAGCTTAGAGATCACTTGCATGATGAAATTTATGATATTGAAAAGGATCAGTCAGCTAATGTCTCCCAACATTTCAACAGTTGTCATGCTGGGGCTCCACTGTTCTTACACAGATTGTCAAGGGAGTTAGAATTTCCAAGCAGGGTGGGGATGTGTTCTGACTCCTTACAGGAGAGATGTTTTCTGGATTTTCCATCTCCAAACCTGTATTCGGGGTGGTCGCAATTTTCAGTGGGACATCATTCATTTTTATGTGTGACATCTCTGTTTGCCCCTCTCCTAAGTGGTATCCACTGCATGCTTGCCTTCCTCTCTCTCTCTACTCCTCTTTTGCATGGTATCCACTGCATACTTGCCTTCCACTGTCTCCACTATTGGGTTTCCTTCTGTTTACAGGTATGAATTCATTCATATGGGATGTAATATTTCGTTGGGGACTTCATATCACTGGTGTTTGTTTATCTATATTATCCCGTAGGGGAAACCATGCTATAATTGAATGGACCTATACATCCATTAAACCTCAGTACACAGCACTCAATTGTGTATCCTGGTCTATTATATACTTTTAATTAACTGTGTGAAACAAATAAATTCGTTATTCACATAAAGTGCTCCTGTGCACAAATAATTTCAAACAAAAAAAAAAATACAAAATCGTCTTGTATTTAAATAAAAAGGTTTTACGCTATTTGAGTTTCCTCTCTTCCATTTTATGGCAATAATTACCCTGGAGTGAAACGCTGCTGCTTAGGATTATTAACCCCTTGCGGGAAAAGCACATTTTGACCATACTCTTTCCAGAGAGATCATGGTCATCTGGTGAGTGTAAAAGTGTGGTGGTGATACACAGTGGAGGATAAGAAACACAGAAGAGAATATATGTATACAATTTTTTGGTGCTTTTAGCACAGAGCACTTTGAAAAGCAAGATCACTGATTGATTTACAGAGGAACAGCATTGGAAAGCAATTGGACACTTTGTATATGGACTATTATGTTCACAAATGAGATAGGAAAGGCGATTCTTGTATTTTTTTTTTTTATTATTTCTGCACAAGAGCACTTTATGTGAATGATTAATTTGTTTAACACCGTTGATTAACCACTTCAGCCTCGGAAGAATTTACCCCCTTCCTGACCAGGCCATTTATTGTGATACAGTACTGTGTCGTTTTAACTGACAATTGTGTGGTTGTGTGACACTATACCCAAACGAAATGTAGGTTCTTTTTTTCCTTAAATAGAGCTTTCTTTTGGTGGTATTTGATCATCTCTGCGGTTTTTATTTTTTGCGCTATAAACAAAAGAAGAGCAACAATTTTGAAAAAAACAATTTTATTTTACTTTTTGCTATAATAAATATCCCAAATAAAAAAATAAACAAAATTGCAATAAGTGTATATTGAGTGGTTTGCACAAAAGTTATAGCATCTACAAAATATGGGATAGATTTTAGGCATTTTTATTATTTTTTACTAGTAATGGCGGCGATCAGCAATTTTTATCAGGACTGCGACATTTCGGCGGACTAATCAGACACTTTTGACACTTTTTTTGGGACCACTGACATTTATACAGTGATCAGAGCTAAAAATAGCCACTAATTACTGTGTAAATGTCACTGGCAGGGAAGGGGTTAACGCTAGGGCAATCAACGGGTTAAGTGAGTTGCCTCAGCGTGTTCTAACTGTGAGGGGATTGGACTGTCTGGGAGAGACAACAGATCATTGTTCCTACTTAGTAGGAACACACGATCTGTTTCTCCTCCTGACAGGACAGGGATTTGTGTGTTCACACACACAAATTCCTGTCCCTGTTCTCGTACCCACAATCACGGGTGGCCGGCGGGGATCGTGCCCACCGGCAACAGACATGGGGACCCTTGCCGTGCAGAGTGTGCCCGCCTGCTATAGCTCTTAAAGCGCCCGCAGTATATATAAGGGCGATTTGTGCAGCAGACCCATTCTGCTGCCATATATATATACAGGAGTCGGTCGGGAAGCAATTAATAGCAGCAGGATAACACAATTGAGCGATTTGTTCTGAGGTTTAATGATTATAAGAACATTGATTGTGTTTTACACAGAAGCTGTTACTATAGAGATCAGGAGCCACACCAACTAGAAACAAGCCATTAATAGACCTACTGATTACCCACAATACAGACCTGATCACAGACGTGGAAACATGGGGCAATTTAGGAAACAGTGATCACAGGTCAATTGGCTTCAGTATAAATCACACAAATAGGAAACACAAAGACACTGAATTAAAAAAAAAGCCAACTTCCCTAAACTATGAACCTTCATAGAAGGTATAAATTGGGATAAAATCTTAGAAACAAAGAACACGAGAGAGATGGGTTTGCTTTAAGAGCATATTAAATAAGGGCATTAGCCAGTGCATCCCATTGGGAAATAGATTTACAGTTTGCTGAGCTGATCCTACCTGCCAAGCTGTTCCAGTCTGCTAAACTGATCCAGTTTGCTGAGCTGATCCAGATTGCTGAGCTGATCCAGTCTGCTGAGTTGATCCTGTCTGCCAAGCTGTTCCAGTCTGCTGAACTGACCCAGTCTGTTTCTGGTCTGTTGATCCCGCCAGGCACCCGTGCCCCTCCTTACTCCTGTGTCTCCTGTTACCTTACCAGGGAACCGGGAGTGGGAGCCATAAAGGAGGCCTCCCTCTGCAATTCGGGCTAAAAACCATTAGGTACGTGACAGTCAGTGCAAATAAGAGAGGCGAGAGCGGGCAGCCCTGGCGGGTCCCATTTGTAATTGGGAAATTTTCTGAGTGTACCCCATTTGCTTTGACCAGGGCTTGTGGTATAGAATATATCCCGGCTACCCAGTGTATTATTCGATCTCCCAGGCCCATGTGTTTTAATACTCCTAGCATAAATGTCCAATTGACCCTGCCAAAAGCCTTTTCTGCGTCTGTATTCAGAAAGACACTTGACATCTTCTTTTGGTTTGCATAATGGACCAAATTCAATACTTTTATAGTACTATCTCTTGCCTCCTGTGTAGGGATAAAGCCCACTTGGTCCAAATGTACCAACTGAAAGAGCTGGGACTGTAAGCGAATGCCAGTGTCTTTGTGAATATTTCTAAGTCCACATTTAATAATGATATTGGTCGGTAGCTGCTGCATACCGACTGATCTTTCCCTTCTTTTGGGATTACCGCAATATGTGCTCTTAATGCATCCAATGGGGAGTTAGTTATTTGTCCTAGTGCATTAAACGCTCTTACCATATGTAGGCCTAATAGTGAGAAAAAACTTTTAAAGTATTGTATAGAAAACCCATCTGGGCTGGGTGCCTTTCCACGTTTAATCGTCTTCATTACTGTAGACACTTCCTCCATTATAATTGGTGTCTTCAATTCTCTTTGAACTGTGGACGGTAGTCGAACTAATTGTGAGGAGGATAAATATTTTTCCAGAGCCAAGGAGGGCAAGGGAGACGCTGGCAAATTGTATAATGAGGCATAATACTCCCTGAATTCCTTTCCAATGTCTTTCGGCATTGACAATTTTTGGCCTCCTTTTGTGTTAATATATGACTGTATCTGTTGTTTTTTTAATTTTCTTGCCAACAATTTGCCGCACTTGTCTCCAGAATCATATGTCACCCTCCTCCCTTGTTGTAATACTGCCTTTGCTTTATACCAGAGGAGATCAGATAACTGTCTTCTCAGGTATGCTAATTCATTTCCCATTCCCTTTTCTGGTATGTTGTGTCTCTATTTCCTGTATTTTTTCCAGTAGTTTTTTTAATTTGTTCTTCTCGGGCCTTCTTCATTCGGGAGCCATGTTTAATTAAAATTCCTCAAATTACCACTTTATGAGCTTCCCATACTATCCCCGGATCTCCTCATTATCATTTGTCTGAAAATATCAGATCCTTTCGGATTTCAGGAAACTGTAATAAACTTTCATTTAAGTGCCATCTCCATTCTGTCGATTGACAGAGAGCCTAATCATAACTGGCGCATGGTCTGACCAGGTTATATTTCCTATTGCGATATCCTGTACCATAGGGAATAGCTGTTGTGGGATTAAGAAGAAATCAATTCGGGAATATAATTGATGGGGGTAGGGTAGGGCCTGCCAAGCGTCTATCAATTGGAATTCATGAAACTTACAAAGGACGTTCCTCCTGGATCCACGAGGTACCGAAGAGGTTCCAGTGGAAGTATCTTATTTAGGATCTAGGGGGAAATTAAAGTCTCCCCCTAAGATCAATTTTCCCTCCATGAATTCCCTTAACTTTGCTAAGACTGTCAAAAAACCTATCTTGCTGAACATTGAGAGCATGAATAGTAGCTTAACACTACCTATAAATCCTTTAAGAAAAAGGTATCTTCCCCTAAATCCAGACAATTATCCAACAGAGACCATGCAATTTGATTAGAAATTAAAATAGCAACTCCTTTAGTTTTAGCCTCGTAATTAGAGGCATGGTATACATTGGGGAAATGTCTATTTTGAAGATAGTGAAATACTTCCAACTTTAACCCCCCTGGCGGTATTCCCAAGTCTGTCTCGGGGTGGAATTTTTATGCCAAAAGCGGTAACCCCGAGCCAGACTCGGGACCGCATCGCTGGATCCAGGAGGACGCTTACTTACCTTCTCCCTTGGATCCAGCAATGTCCCCTCGTTGTACGAGTGAGCTGTGTCTCGCTCGATTCATCACATCGCCGATCTCCGTGCCCTGCGAGCGTTGCGACGCACGGGGACGGAGATCGGCGCCAAATTCAATAAGTGAAACACACACTATATATACAGTATAATGTACTCTTACAGATTACATTGCTGTATGTAATTATTTCACATCCCCTTTGTCCCTAGTGGTCTACCCAGTGTCCTACATGCAGTTTTATCTTATAAAAACTGTTCTTTATGCCAGGAAATTGGAGATTGTCCATAGCAACCAAAACTGTCCCTTTACATCAAAAATGATTTTAGACCAGCTATAAAATAGCGATAATAAATTGGAATCACTTGCAGAATTGAGCGATAGCGATTTGTGGGGAGATCTGTCATCAAATACTGAAAAGTAATGACAGTGACAATTCTGCAACTGAGCAAATTTCAGTGTTTTTGTTTTGATTACATTATTGAATAATTTTTATTATTGTTATATTATTATTTGGTACAATTATTTATAATTATTTATTATATTATAATTTATGATTTCATTTTTCAAACTTTATCATACCCGGGATGTCTGCTAGACTCTGATTTGGACAGATTTAAGTGAGTTATTGCTAAGAATTACAGGACTACAATATAAAACGCCAAATTTTCATGCAAAATAATGGTACCGCTTTCAGCACCTAAAATCCGAAATAATCATACCGCCATGGAGGTTAAATGTGTTTCCTGCAGCATTCCCACATCGGTATTAAGGCGTTTTAGATCATTCAATTGCATCTTTTGTTTTTCAGGGGTATTAAGTCCTCTGGCATTTAGTGATGTGACATGTAGTCCTTCCATCCTCTCTGGACCGGGGGGCCGCAAAAAAAGAAAAAAGGAAAAAAACAAAAACCCAAAAACAAAAAGGGGGAACAACTAAACTTCCCAGCACCTACCTAAGGGGTACTTAGTTTCCCACAGGTGCTGAATAAGGGGGGTGGCTAGCTATGGCCAGTATGGCAAAGCACCTCTCCCTATTCCTCCAGCTATCATCTTGCTTTATTTTATCCTCTATCGCAGCATCTTCCTTTTCCTATATCCCTCTCCTTTACGGGCTATCTGTCCCTTCCACAAATTATATGTACCACATTCAACCTATATATTTTCCATCACCCTGAAGACATCTTCTGTCATATTTAACAATATCTACTCTTGAATGTAACCTCTAACCATTTTACATCACAATCCATCATCACAGCACATCATGACACCTCTATCTTGCTATCATTTTTATCCTTTTGTTATTCTGTCGGGAGATGTTCCCAATACTCTTCATAACATTATTACCTTTGTATTACACCTGCTGTCATACTTACTCCCCTTCTCCTCCCCCTCCCCCATTTTAAATCCCGGGTCGTAATGTAAATAGTAAACATATTAACCTATCCCTCCATAAGTTCTCTGTGTCCCCCTTCCCATCACCTTTAGGTAGATTTCCCTCCACACCTCTATAGTACCTCCTTGCTAAAACGTGACCCCCAGTCCTGGGAGGACCCTACAGACTCTCTTTCTACTACTCCCTCCTCCGTCTCCAGAAATGGAACGACTTGAGAGGGGTTTTCTTGCCTCTATTTATACGTTTATTTGTATTATGTACATATACATGCTGTCTCCATATACCTTTTCTAATATCATCCCGTGTAACTAAAATTCCCCTCACACTCAAATTCCACCCAAACAAAAAAAAGGGAAAAGGGAGACCTCCCTTTCACTAAGATTTGTGAGTGGTTTGTGATTTATATGTGGTATGTATGTATTGTATTGTTACCGTGTTTATATCCCATTACCTATTCCCTTCTCCCCCCCCCCCCCCCCACACACACACACCATGATTTGCAGGTGCCATGTGATTTATATATAATGTGTATATATTATTTCTTTTTACCATATTTATATCCCCTTACCTATTCCCTTCTCACCCCCCCCCCCTTTTTCTTCTTCCCCCAACTCCCACCACATCCAATCCCCCCTCAAAAAGTAAGAAATAAGGAAAAAATGGGGCAAATTCCCTATTCCTCCCTGTGGTTTATATCAGTGGTCATCAACCCTGTCCTCAGGGCCCACTAACGGGCCAGGTTTTAAGTATTACCCTAGGGAGATGCAGACAAGAATACTGCAATCACTGAGCAGGAAATTATATCACCTGTGATATATTTCAGTTATCTTGCAAACCTGGCCTTTTAGTGGGCCCTGAGGATAGGGTTGATGACCACTGGTTTATATGGTGAACTACTTATAGTGCATCTCCTAAATTCCCACTGTATAACTTAAACCTTTACAGAGCATGTATACGTGCAATCTTAATTTTACCCCATCTCTAACTGGCCTTTATCCCCCCTTCCAATCTAACTCCGTCCCCTTCCCCCCGCCTCTCCACTCTATCCCCACTGCCCGGTATTAGAGCATAGCTCGGGGGTATCCAGGGCTTTCTCTTGAAAGAGTGGAGAGAAGGAGGGGGAGAGACCAATAAGATCCTCGCAAAAGTGGGAGCCACAAAGCCAATTTCCCAAAGGTCCTTATTTTTATAATATGAGTGGGGGACTCCCCCCTCTCTCCCAGGACAGCCTCAAATATTCATAGTTACAAGACCTGACCTGACGTTTGAGAAGGGAAAATCCCCCTCTTCTATTTTGCCCATGTCAGGTCCAAGATAATTCCCTGTCAATATGGGGTAAGGGAGGTGGTCAAAGGAGAGGGGGATGGGAACCAACACATGGTGGGGAGGACAGGAGCTTTACTTCGGTACACTAGTCCAGCATCAAGATGCGAAAGAGGGAACAAAGATCAGCTCCCCCAAAAAAAAGGAAGGGGGGAGAGAGAGAGAGAAAAAAATTATCCCCCCTCTTCCCCCGGCAGTAAAGAGTCATAATAGGCGTAGCCATAATACAGCAAGGGCTATAGTCCCCTATAACTCACAGTCTCCAGTCTGGGTCTCCACGGCAAGCACCTGCTTCCCTCCCCCACTTTCCGAAGAGGTGCCCGTCACAGTCCATGAATCTCCTTCCTTATGCTGTCCTTTCTTTATTGGCCAAAGCCAAAACCGGTACCTCGCACTGCACCACTTATAGGAAAGAAAACAAGGCTGGGAGATCTGCTGGAGTCAATAGAGAAAAGGCGGCTGATCTGTTTCTCATCTTCAGAGATATTGGTGGTATGAACCTTCCGCAAACTTGATCTTCTCCAAGAGTGGACGCAATTGCGCACTCCACTGAAGGGTATCTTTAAGTAAGTCCAAATGTATTTTATCTATGTTCAAAACACCCTTTGAAGCAGTAAAATTCATGCAGGCTGCATTTTCTATCATGCATTGCACTTCAAAGGTATGAATGGGTCTGATTGTTCTGTATGACATATCTATGCTTGTATGCACTGCTGGGAACTGCTTAGATGTGAATGCAGCTTTAAGAATTGTTTTGTCAGGTCTGCTATTTGCTGGAATCATACGGTTCCAACCAAATATGTTTAGATGCTCAAACACAGTGGGCATTGTTAAACAATGCAACATTTAAAAAGAGTCCATCTTGTGGTAAATGTCAGAATTCTTCAATATTTACATATCAAAAATATGTTTAGATGGTTACAAAGTATGCACTTGTGTTGAGAAAATACATTGTATGGATAAATGAGTTGCTAAATTTAAGGTTATTAATAATATAATATAACAAAAGGGTACACACAGGCAGCTATTTTAACAGCTGTATATATAAACAAAGCCTAGTAACACTGTAGTATAATCTAATAATATTGACATTTGTAATCTAATTCCCTATAAAATCCTGAGGCATTGTGAGCCTTGTGATATCCAATAGTCTTATTAATTCAACGTACACTATATTGCCAAAAGTATTGGGATACCTGCCTTTACATGTACATGGCTTCCCATGTCCATAGGGTTCAATATTGAGTTGGCCCACCCTTTGTAGCTATAACAGCTTCAACTCTTCTAGGAAGGCTGTCTACAAGGCTTAGGAGTGTGTCTATGGGAATGTTTGACCATTCTTCCAGAAGCGCATTTGTGAGGTCAGGCACTGATGTTTGATGAGAAGGCCTGGCTCTGCTCTAATTCATTCCAAATGTTCTATCTGGTTGAAGTCAGGACTCTATGCAGGCCAGTCAAGTTCCTCCACGCCAAACTCCCGCATCCATGTCTTTATGGAACTGGCTTTATGCACTATTTCAAATCAATTGGTGGAGGGGGGATTTTGGTGTGGGGTTGATTTTCAGGGGTTGGGCTTGGCCCCTTAGTTCCAGTGAAAGGAACTCTTAAGGCGTCAGCATACCAAGACATTTTGGACAATTTCTTGCTCCCAACTTTGTGGGAACAGTTTGGGGATGGCCCCTTCCTGTTCCAACATGACTGCGCACCAGTGCACAAATCAAGGTCCATAAAGACAGGGATGAGCAACTTTAGGGTGGAGGAACTTGTCATGACCTTAGCCTGATAGAACACCTTTGGGATGAATTAGAGCGGAGACTGCGAGCCAGGCCTTCTCGTCCAACATCAGTGCCTGACCTCACAAATGGGCTTCTGGAAGAATGGTCAAACATTCCCGTAGACAGCCTTCCCAGAAGAGTTGACGCTGTTATAGCTGCAAAGGGTGGGCCAACTCAATATTGAACCCTACGGACTAAGACTGGGATGCCATTAAAGCTCATGTGTGTGTAAAGGCAGGGGTCCCAATACTTTTGGTAATATAGTGTATTTATATACTGATAACCAATTTAGCACATAAGCTAGCCACCTTCTGTGCTTGGTGTAGTCTAAATCATAAAAGTTGGTGTTATATTGTTAGGTTAGCAGCAATTAACAGGAAACCACAGAAAACTAATGCAAGGTTTTTTTTTTATTAGTAGAAAATGTCAAAATAAAAATGGAGTTTGGCTTTCAACAAAAACAATTCACACACGTTTTTATTATTATTTTTTTTTTTTTAATGTTGCCCTTAAGTAAAATGATATTGAGACACAAATATGGCATTAAATAGCATTGGTTTATTGACTCCCCATAGTTACCAATGTCTGCTTTAATCGGGATAGAAAAACAGACTGTGCTCGTCACTGTGCAGCTTCTAAGGATGATTCAGAAAGCTGCCAATACCTGACCTGGACCTGGACAGAAGGCAGGTACTGAGCCATCATGACCAACTGCTTTCTGGTCTCATATCTAATCTTTCACTTTTAGTGTACGCTGCAGACACTACCGCTCTCCATATGAAATCCTATAACATTGAAGATCAATCAATGTTAGTGATGTGAAATAATGTTTAACAGAACTTGTACATTGTGAATCGGAGGTGATGGAAAGATAATCTAGAAACTGTGTTAAAAAACAGTGTGACAAACAGGTTTATATTATCAAATTTTTTGTAAAATCGACTAAAGGTTTAAGAATACTAGACCATACCCTGCTTTGGAAAAAGCTATAAACATGTTGGCAATAAACGTTACCCTATACACTACTTATTGGTAGGTTGCAGAGTATAAACGCCACTGCTCCCCTAAAGGTTCTGGCATACCAAAAGTAATCATGCTGGGATCATTACAGTGATGAAAAGTCTTATGCCAGTGTCTAAGAATCTTCATATATGCAAAATGATGCATGAGCAAAGGAGATGATCTTACGAAAATCTACATTACCGCAGTGCTTTGTGTGCAAATAATGAAATTTATTTGGTATGCAGTGCTTTGTACACATGTTTTGCTGGCTTTACAGAAGGATTTACAGGAGGGATAACAATATTCCCAAGCAGTATTCTAGCTTGTTATATGACTCTCCTGGGGCCCTCTTATGCTTTTCAAGATAATCAATCTGTCTAGAAATTTAAAAAATTAGATAAATTACTGTGATATCTGTATGCATAAAACCTGTCTTGAGTAAATTCCTCTTACAGCATTGTTCCAGTGTATAGATGGATATTTACAAATGATAAACTATCCTCAGTGGCTGTTTTTGCTCACTTAAATTAACATTTCTAGGTAGTAGCAGGATTTTGCTACTATAGGCCATGTACACACACCAGTTAATGATGTGCTAGGTAAGAGCTAGTGTAACAGACCTCATATTTCCTATAAGGTAGTGCATAAAGCAATTATAATGTGACAATTGTAGTGAACCATAAGAACCAATGAGAAATCAGCATGTAACTGGTCTGACTACAGTAGGCCAAAGTCTCGTTGCAAGCATTACAGCAATTTGGATGCTGTAGTCATCATAGTCATAATGGCTTTATGTCTGGGTATATTCTGTTTCATGGCTTGTTGCAGATAGATATTAGCACTCAATGGCAAAACAATTGCATGGGATGTTACTCTATGGTGGTTAAAGTATGAGCTGAAAAATCTAATTAAGTTCATACTTGGCTAAAACTGACCATAACTGCTGAGCGTATTCGGCTTTAAGAATCAGTATGATGTTTTTGGGTTGTGTTTTTCAGGCTGGAAATTCTCTTTGTGATAGTTATTGAGTGAACATGAGTCTCTTAAAATACTTGCTGAAGCAGTTACAGGAACTCATCAAATCCAAATATCATGCTTGCCATCACTGATGTAATCAGACAAAAGAGCCCTGTTAGGCCCCCCAAATTCCACATAACTGCACTGTAAATGTATTACAAATAGCCAAAGTCACTCTTTCTGTAGACTAAACTAAGGCTGGATTCTGGGAAATATAAGACAGTAAGTACCATGACAGGCTGATAATTCAAAACTTAGTTACATGTTTGTAGACTTACAGAAGCCCACTGCCTGGGATCATACTGTAAAGTGACAAAGGCAATCCAAAGAACTACCACATAGAGTTAGCTCCCACTAACAAGGCAAAGCACAAAAATCTCTAAACAAGTTGTCCTTTGTTCAGTTGTCAGGCCCCTCTAAGTTTCTGCTGTGAATCTTATATGTCTCTGGTATATTAGTGCATTGTTAATGAAAGGGAGGGCAAAAAATCATTGGTAGCATTTT
The DNA here is from genome assembly GCF_037356315.1 of Lithobates pipiens. NCBI lineage: Eukaryota > Metazoa > Chordata > Amphibia > Anura > Ranidae > Lithobates > Lithobates pipiens. The sequence goes on from NW_027507718.1 coordinate 335,809,875, forward strand.
AGTAGATCAAAACGGCAAATAAAATATGGCTAGTACCTTTACGTGTAGTGGAAATCATAGCAAACTTGCAAGGCCTCAATGTCAGACTGTTAACCTAATTGATGAGGGTTTTCACTTTGGCTGGTTACTTTAGGTATTGCCCTCATCGCTGTTGTCATTCTTACACACAACAGTACTACTCCATGGCTATCAAGATACCACTCCTAAACTTCAGTGGCCTAAGGCAAGACTGCAGTTATGCATCTTGTCTTAGCTGTAAATAAATTATCGAATATAGTAAAGAGGATAAAGAAATCTTCCCAATCATTCTGACAGCTCTGGTCAAACCTTGCTTATATATGGACATGCTATTATATTTCTGTTCAGTGCAGAATCATAATATACCATAATTTTCTTTATATGCCAAACATTCCAGGCTTGTCTTTATCACTCTACAAACTTTGACCCATTGCTGATCAAAAGTATCATCTTCTGGAAGAGTTAAAAAAATATTTCTCTGGGCCATTTTAATAATATTTGGTGCAATTTTGGTCATACTATTCGGTTAGGTCATACATTTAAAAAATAAAATAAATGTTATCTTCAAATAGATTTTCCCCTGTATAAAATTCATATCTTACTCAAACTTTCACACTGCCAGCTTGAGTCAACACCCGCATAGATCTAGCATGGCAACAGGTACTACCAATTGAGCCCCATGTACATAGCTAAAAATAGAATATTGGGGATCTAGGATCTCTTAATACAGAAAGTAAAGTGCATTCTATAAAGATATCTTTTTTGGCATGCCTCTTCACTCCTTACCTTCATAACCCTAAAAATTGAAGTGCTCATGTATGGAGAAATTTCCCACATGATAAAAATGGTGGAGGGGAGCTTGTGTACATAAGTGTTTTATGTTGTTCAAAGCAACTGTCATTTTTCCGATGTAGGAAAAAATTTAGGAAAAAATCTGATTGGTTGCTATGAGCAACAAGGACACCATATATATATATATATATATATATATATATATATACATATACACACGAGACCCTCAATGTGGGAGGGAGTCAGTGACCCTGGATGAAGGCTTTGTCTTCAGCATGTTTCTCAGGATAACCTTTCCCACCCTGTTGCTCATTTGGAACATACTTACAATATGTTCACCTTGAAACATAAAATAGTGTAATTCACAAGAAAACAGGAAGGATTCCTAGAAAGTGTGCTCCAGTATTACTTGCAAGCAGTACACAAAAAAGTAGAACCTTTTTTTCTGTTTTGCAGAAAAGTAGAAAAGCTTAAATATAACTGAAAAAGGTTTAAGTGTGTCTATTTACAAACAGATATTGCAAAATGGTATATTAGATATGATGCTAAAAAGGCACAGCTTTCCCTTCCTTAAATACACTGTAAACAGTTCAGAATCCATGCAAAACATGTTCACTTTACAAAAAAAATTACCTTATTTAGACAAAAAAAAAAAAAAAAAAAGTACTTAAATATTCTCCATCAAAATAGAATTCTTTCAAAAATACTTTCCTATACTTTCCATTCATCCTTAGTCATTAAAGATTTTTTCAGTCTAATTTACAAAAATTACCATACAGTTTTGTTGATTCAGGTCCTTCACAATTTATACATATACAGCAATATACAATACAGCATAGACTGCGTAAAATTATTTGTAAAGCCAGCACAATATATCTAATATAAAATCGAGATGGGGCATTTGTTTTAACATCTTATCACATTTCATTTGAATGAAATAAATGCCTGCTTTACACGTCAGGGGTTCATGTGAAACTTGCTGCATGCTTACATGGCAAAGGGAGTGAAGACTATGCCTCCAATGGCACAGCACTGGTGCCAAATGCCATCTCTGCAGAAAACAAAGCAAAAAATAATAGAGGGCATTGCCTTCATCTTGCAGTATGACTGATAACATGGGACAACAAATGCCACAAACGGTAAGTGATTATCCAACATCAAAGGTTCCTTGTTATTTTATACAACAGCTTTTTATTGTTTTCTCATCAGCTTTCTCTTTGTTTTGTACAAGAAAAGAATATGTAATGCCCCATATTGATCGTACACGTTGTGTGCAAACCGAGGGTAGCCATTTAAACGTCTTCTTGTGTCCATGAACCCAAATGAAACAAAGCAAGAAACTCCATGGCATTTTTTTCTAATTTCAATGTTAAAATATCAAAATGAATCAGTCATTGACTAGATATGGCTTTTTATCCATAGGAATAGGAGTAATTATCAAGTGTTTGGGGATGATGCTGGCTGCATTTTCAATGATTCCAGGCATGTTTTCTTCAGTCCCCAAACTGTGATTTGTTTTTATTATTCAGCTTAAAAGAGTTGATCTTCCTCATCTTTAAAAGAATAAAAAAAAGTAGTTTCTTATATCCAGCTTGTGATGGAACATCAGAGGAAACTTAAGGCAAAGTTTTCCTGCAAGACTCTTCCAGTTACTTTCTATGAAAGTACAAAGGCTTGGCATTCCCCGCCTCTACCTTTGGTAGCTGATCACTGATTATTTCCACAAGCATAGCAGGAAACTCCACTTTCAATGCCTGAGATTCCCTAAAGGTATAGAAGCAGAACTCCAACAAGTCTCCAACCACCTGCAAAACAAAGAGAATTTTATATTAGGATGAGGGTCAGAATTAACCAATTTGTGCCAACTGGATATCTGTCATTTACAATATTTGTATGTATTAAGTAATACATGAGTGTGCGTATATTCCATCTAACGCTGCCCCACCCAACCCCGAGAGTTGGAGGGCAGCAGACTGAGATTACAAAGTGTACCTAAACCAATTTTTAGATATATGTGCTCTCTATAGGGAGCGCTCTCTCGAGTGACTATGCCAGGAACACGTCCACTGTAATCCTTACTTAGGGCATTTGTATAAGAACAAAATACAGTATGCCATCAATAACGTCTCAAACATTGATGGGAGAATTTCCCCACTCCATGACAAGCTTGAAATAAGAAAACAAGTAACCTGTTGGCTTACGCTGGACAGTGAGCCCAGTGACCCTGCAGACAAACCTGATGAGCTTAGGTTCTCAAGGACTCCAAGCAACCAGACAAAATACAGGTGACCTCTTTTATGTGCCAAACAGACTGTAATTGTGTTAATACAGCCTTGAGATCCAGACTCTCTTACTAGAGAGAATTTCCAGGTTCAAAACCTTTTGCATGTTCTGTATAAACAATTGTCCTGATTTACCCTGACCTGACCCTCCCTTTACCACTTTAAGCATTGCTATGCAAGGAATTAGAGGAGACCAGCATGAAGTCAGATTTAGACTGGCCTCCAAGCTTCAAGCCATCTTCACAAGGTCAGCTCACACGTGCATTTATTAATTTTGTCGTCCTACCATCTATTACTCAAGTATCTGAAATGGTTCAATAAGGCACTTACTTTAAACACACTAAGTTTGATCTACTAAAGGGGTATATGCTGTTTATTTAGCAAAGAGAATAATAGAAAATGAGATAAATCTGTGTTCACATTGAATAGCTAATCATATACAAGAGAAATTTAAAAAATATATATTTTCTTCTAGAACATGATTGGTTTTGATATATGAATATGAGTGCAGCATCTATTCCTTCAATAAATCGACCCAAATGTACAGTTGTGCTCATAAGTTTACATACCCTGGCAGAATTATGATTTCCATTGTCCATTTTTCAGAGACCATGAATGACAAAAAAACTTTTCTTTCACTCATGGCTTGTTTGCTGAAGCCATTTATTATCAATCAACTGTGTTTACTACTTTTAAATCATAATCACAACAAAAACTACCCAAATTACCCTTATCAAAAGTTTACATACTCAAGTTCTTAATAACGTTTATCGTCCCCTTTAGCATCAATGACAGCTTGAAGTCTTTTATGGTATTTGTGGCTGAGGCTCTTTCTCTTTTCAGATGGTAAAGCTGCTCATTCCCCTTGGCAAAAAGCCTCCAGTTCCTGTAAATTCTTGGGCTGTCTTGCATGAACTGCACGTTTGAGATCTCCTCAGAGTGGCTCAATGATACCGAGGTCAGGAGACAGAGATGGCCACTCCAGAACCCTCACTTTATTCTGCTGTAGCCAATGACAGGTCGATCTGGCCTTGTGTTTTGGATCATTGTCATGTTGGAATGTCCAAGTACATCCCATGTGCAGCTTCCTGGCTGATAAATGCAAATGTTCCTCCAGTATTTTTTGAAAACATACTGTATTCATCTTGCCAACAATTTTGACCAAATTTACTGTGCCTTTGTAGCTCACACATCCCCAAAACATCAGCGATCCACCTCTGTGTTTTACAGTAGTAATGGTGTGCCTTTCATCATAGGCCTTGTTGACTCCTCTCCAAATGTAGTGTTTATGGTTGTGGCCAAAAATCTAAATTTTGGTCTTATCACTCCAAATGACTTTGTGCCAGAAGGTTTGAGGCTTGTCTCTGTGCTGTTTGGTATATTGTAAGAGGGATACTTTGTGGCATTTGCGTAGTAATGGCTTTCATCTGGCAACTTGACCAAGAAGCCCATCTTTCTTCAAGTGTCTCCTTATTTTGCATCTTGAAACAGCCACACCACATGTTTTCAGAAAGTCCTGTATTTGACCTGAAGCTATTAGTGAGTTTTTCTTTGTATCCTGAACAATTTTCCAGTTGTGTCTGAAATTTTAGTCTACCTGACCATGGTTTGGTTTCAACAGAACTCCTAATTTTCCATTTCTTGATTAGTTTGAACACTGCTGATTGGCATTCATAATTCCTTGGATATCTTTTTATATCCCTTTCCTGTTTTATACAGTGCAACTACCTTTTCCCGCAGATCCTTTGACAATTCTTTTGCTTTCCCCATGATTTAGAATCCAGAAATGTCAGTGCAGCACTGAATGAAAGATGCAAGGGTCTGTCAGGAGTCCAGAAACTCACTGACTTTTTATACACACGCAATAACACAAGCAAGCAAACAGATCACAGGTGAGGAAGGCTACCTTTAATAGCCATTCAAACCCCTTTGTGTCAACTTGTGTGCATGTTATCAGGCCAAAATCACCAGGGTATATAAACTTTTTATCAGGGTCATTATGGGTAGTTTCTGTTGCCATTATGATTTAAAAAGAATAAACGCAGTTGATTGATAATAAATGGCTTCAGCCAAACACAAAAACTTTTCTTTCACTCATGGTTAGAGTTATCATTTTTATTCTCTGAAAAATGGCCAAGAAATCATAAATTCTGCCAGGGTATGTAAACTTATGACCACAACTGTATATTCACAAACTATAAAAGCTTTGACAGAATTTACACTGAACAGTTTAACCCCCCCCCCCCCCCAACATGTCTTTAGTACAGTGTTAATACAGAAAACTATAAAGAATATTTATGCTACACACACACAAGCAAAACACCTTCACATAATGCGATTGTTATTCTAGTCCTATGTAACACTGAGCTCCAGCTGACTTGCAGGGTTCCTCTAGCAGTTCATTCACCTAATGCTATGTCATATATCCTTCAAGCTTCAAGATATTTTCTGTCACCAGTGTGCCTCAAGCTTTGCCACAAGTGAACACCATTTTAACAGTTCCCAAAAGAAGAGATATTCTAACAAAACTGCTGTAAACATAAAACTGATATTAAGAGGTTTGTTCTCAACTTTTTGTGCTTCATGGATACATGTTTCAGAAAGTGACCATCTTTTTTTCCTTAAAATGAACTGTGTCAGCATACAGAAGCCACAGCTATAGTGTTTTACCACCTGGAAGTTCCCAGTTTTCTCACTTCTTACTGTACAAGGTTCTGAGCAGGAACAAGTATGCAGGCTAGAAGATCCAGCTTTACTAGCTATATACTAGTTCTATTTATTTTCCCAATACATGAACAGGGAGGGTTACGAGAAGTATAGAATTATACAAATATATACCTTTTAATGAGGAAATATGGCTTCTATGATTCAAAGGATAAATCTCTTTCAGTCTGTCAAAAAAATAAAAAATAAACTAACAGAAATACATTTGAAGGCCCTTTATGTATATTCATAAGATTACACCCTTTTTAAAAACCTGAGTCTTCAAGGAAAGGACACCTTAAAAAAGCATAGAAATGAGTGACAGTATAGATTGTAAATCAATTGGCCAATCAGTGGCCAACTTCAATTTTACACTAAACATGTTTAATGCATAAAATTGCATGTACACATATTTCCGAATCTCGTTCTAGGAGTAATACTTTGATGAAAGATTGGATAAACTCACACTCTACACAAGCTTTTGCTCTGCTACGCACAGTTCTGAACAGCTAGTCATAGCCATACAGCTCCATACAATACAATACTTTTATTGTCCTATAGGTGTCATTAAAGGGACAGAAAACAAATTCAATGTAAGCACACACAGACTATTTTCCTGAGCCTGTCTTTTCCTACAAAGAGTAACCTGAGGTAATGCTTTAAAACTGATTTATTTTTTCATTGAATTCAATCTCGAGAGAAACATGGAGGCTGCCACGTCTGAATTCTCCTTTAGAAAACACTAGTTGCCTGTCTGTCACGCTGATCCTCTAACTTTAGTATTTGAGTCACTGGCCTGGAAAAAGTCTACTGACCCAGGCCTTCGAAACTTGTCTCTAATTTTTCAGATTTGCATACTCATTGTGGGTCAGTGACTTAAACAATACTTGAGTTAGTGGTTCAGCCAAGTAATCAGCAATTTTCAAAACCCTTCGTCAATAGCAGTTATAGTTAATATAGAGTTAATAAACCTCCTACCACCCACGCTATAGCCGAATGATGGCTACAGCACGGGCCTTAATTGCCAGGAGGCAGTCAATAACTGTATTGTCGTGCATGAGCTACAGTTGCATATCAGTGTCACCTACCAGTGCCACCTATCAATGCCCACCAGTGCCACCTAGCAGTGCCCATCAGTGCTGCCAGTGTTGCCTATCCGTGCCCTTCAATGCCACCTATCAGTGCCCATCAGTGCTGCCTCATCAGCGCACATCAATGAAGGAGTATAATTACCTGTTTTCAAAGTTTTGTAACAGACTATGATTTTTTTTTTCCAACATTTTTGGTCTTTTTTTTTTTTAACAAAAAATAAAAACCTAAAAACCCCAGTAGTGGTTAAATACCACCAAAAGAGAGCTCTATGTATGGGAAACAATTCTAAAAATATAATTTGGGTACAGTGTTGCATGATTGTGAAAGTGTGAGAGCGCTGAAAGCTGAAAATTGGCTTGGGCAGGAAGGGGGTTTAAGTGCCCCCTAGGCAAGTGGTTAAAGTGAATATAAACCATCACATATACCCAGTGAAATTAACAGCCTCAGATGATACACAGTGATGAAACAAATCTCCCTACGTAAGTTTTACACATATATCTGCTGTCTTCAGCTTGCTATTCTCTTTAGAAAGTTCAAATTGTGTTAGAATTTGTTCTTCCTGTTCCAGCAGGGGAAAGGGAGTCTTGGCATACACTGTGTGACAGCTGATTGGAGGAAAGGCACACACCTCCACTCCACATAGGCAGAAGAACAACAACACTTGCAGAGTTGTGCTGTGATTAGACCAGCTCTCTGCTAATCTATTTATAGCACCCACCCCAACACAAATTTCAAGCTGGTTTTATCTTGGTTGTCGGAGAACTTGTCAGAAGTTATCGTGCTGATAACAGAAGAACGGAGCAGCAGAAAGACATGGGACTTAGGGCTTTGAAGAGAAATAAGAAAACACTACAGATATATGTGCCTAGGTCAAATTTCATGAATCGAGTTTAAATCCACTTTAACTGTTTTCCTCCTCAATTGCACATACTTTACAATCCTTTTGCTCCCCTGCTGCTCTATTTGGATGTCAAGAATGACCAGAAATACCTAGTACTTCTAGGTATAAAGCATGTGACAGGGCAGGTGCTTGGTGATTGGCCACTCAGGCACACAATTTCTGCTATTGCACTGACGAGGGACTAGCTGATGATATTGGGAGTTGGTGTCCATGTGTATGGTTTCCTATACGGGTTCCAACGTATCTTTTTTTGCTGTGCCCAAGTTCTCTTTGCTTTTTATTTCTTTAATCAAAAAGAGTTCTATTTATTAAGACAATACCAAGTACAAAAAAGAAAAAAAGAATGAACAAGTACAAAGCTTTTTCCCATTCCATTATACCAGTAAACACAGCCGAAAACAACTCACATTCTATACAAATTTGGTACATTGGTAAGCTACATTTCTATCCTGTAAAGTCACTTGTGTAATTTCCCCTTTAACCATCCCTATCTGCCTTTCCAAATGTATGGGGTCTGAGTGATGGGTTTGTGAGTCACGCAGGAAGCCATTTGGCTCGCCCACATCTCTCCTACGTTCCATGGGTGCTCCCAGTCTATACTCCGCCCATGAGACACTGCAATACTCTCATCAGAAGAATCTCACTTAGGGATAGCCCAGGGACATTAAGCCATGGAGACCAGAGTTTCCCATATTTAGTAAGTTGACCCCTATGTTTAGATATGTAACTTTCCAAAAGGAGCGTGTTCCCCATGTGAGTCACCCATGGTTTAAGCACTGCCAAAGTATAATTTTATATTTGGTTATCATTTAATACTCTGGGCAACTCCTATTTATCATTGAGCAAGTGTTCAACAATGCTTCACAAAAAATGCATTATTCCCAGTGTAATGTACTTTGTTGTCATAGTGTGTACGGTATATAAATATTAATAGCCTAGCAATATGGTTTCATTTGTATGCTATTCTCGATTCCATATTTATACATAGTGATTATAGGTCTTCCAGTGTCCAGCCTCTGTGTATTTCAGCTGCCTTGAATCACTTGTTACCAAAAATGTTTTATATTTATTTGAGTAAAGTGACAGAATGAGAAAACGCCATTAATTTAAGCCGGCGATGCACGGGAACCTGACGTAATTGCATGCTTTACCAGAGAAGAGATCAGATTGCTCCCAAACATTAAATGTTTATAAGATACTTTTGTCACTTCGGTAGGGTGGCCACTTTTTGCAGATACAAATGCTGTAGGAACCAGATAAGTGGCTATGATACATTCATCTAAGCCTCTTTACAGGTTAGCCTGTGTATGATGGGCAAGAAGGGTGCGTCAAATGCAGATATCATAGATGCAGAGCACAGGTGTTAAAGATACTTATGACACCTGACAGATACCCTAGTGTCACAGGAAAGGATAAGAAATGGCGAAACAGAAAAGAGATGAAATGGCAAAAAATTTCTCTTAATGGCAGAAAGCAAATTGTGCAGCCTCCAAAGACCACTTACAGAGACACGGACATGCTAAAGCAGAGAGCAGGGTTAAAGACAGGCTGCTAGGCTAACAGGAGACAAAGGGGGTGTGACACGCACACAGGAGACTGTAAAAATTGAAATATATTAGAGATAAAAATGAAAAGTTTTTCTCAGATAAGTTGTACAACCATGTACCTATTACTTACAATGGTATGGTTTCTAGAGAAACTAGCTAACGCTGCTGCCTTTTCTTTCTGCAATATCCTGGGAAACTGCAGCTCATTTCATTTTCCTGAAAGGGACAACTGCTCAGGTCCCAATACTGCTTGAAAAGCTGCAAAACTGGGGCACTTCAGGGGTGTAGGACAGTAGCAAGAATTTAGGACAAAGGGTAGTGTCACTACTTACTCCACACCAATGCAGAAAAACAGCTTGTGCAGGATCCCTCCTTTACGAAACCAGAAGTTTCTTTTAATTATACTTTTAATTATACAGGATGAACTCACACACATTCATTTTGAAAAAAAAAAATGGTGTTTCTCACAGTCACCAGTAGTCATTCTTATGCAAGTTACAAAAAGATGTCATATAGACAACGCAAATTTTTCCAATTTTTTACAAGTTATTATTTGTTGCACTACTTATCTTGATTTTATAATTGCACATAAAAGGCTGATGATATACTATATTAATAAAGTGTAATAATAACAATTATTTGCACGTCAGCAGTAAAAGAGATGCAAGAGTCATAGCACTTTTTTAAAATGAAATAATAACAGTGGGCTGCCTTTCACTCTTGCAATGATTTCCTGTATTGTTAGCTGATAAAGGTATCACTTTACAACACTTTTGTCATTCTTACAAAAATTCTTCATTCTCTCAAAGAGTATCTGGAAACCATGCACAGGAAAAGCACTACCCTCCTCACCACATCAGTCACTCATAACTAATTATTATCTCATCACAAATCTACGTCTCTCACGAACAGGAAATGTGAGTCACCCCCGCTTGATGTAAACACACAATATGCCAGGCAAGGTTTTTTTTCCTTTATTGATTTGTTTGAAATATTACTTATTATTTTGATATCTTCTCCTTGTATTTATATGACAACAGTACAAAAGGTGCCTTTTCACAAAACTCAGCCAAGGGTGAAGGCAGTAATTTCTTTAAGTCTAGCTTCAATTCAGTCTGTTTCCTAACTGTTCGGCAGGATTTCAGAAATAATACGTGAAAAATACTGCATTTTCTCAAGGTCATTTAGCGGCAGACATTTTGTCATATTTCCACATTACTTCTCAAGCAGGCCTAACATTCTGGCTTATAGGCGATGGTAGGTGATTGCATGTGGCATTTGGTGGCTGGAACCATCATTATACTACATAATAAACAATTTGCAAAAGTTAAAGGAAAATATCCATATATTACCATTACATAGAATTCAATTTCTTTAAAAATATCAAAGTATTTTTTTTTTTTTTCAAATGAAATGTACATGTTTAGCTATTTATAGGTCAATTATGGTCTAAAACTAAACATACATATGTAATGCAACATGTACTCAAGAGAGTGCTATTCATTTTAACAAGTTTGCTCTCTAACATCAAAAAGGTACCTTAGATAGGTGCATTGGCTAGAGATGTTGCTACAGCTCAGTCAGACAAATGTCTCACTTGTGTCAGCTGCGTTCACTAGAACTACAGCACATCACAATGCCAACATCTTCGGATGGGCTTTCATTGCAGTCAATGCTGCCCCTTGTTTTTCAACAGTAGATCATGCCTAGCCACACCTTTCAACATGATTACAGAAAGGAATTATGGAATACATAGTACAGGCAGCAGACTAGCAGCGCTCTAGTAATTGCCATAGTGCTTCCTAAGCCTGCCCAGCATCAGTTTCAGAAATGGGGAACAAGAGCATTCAAGGCTGATAACACAATCATTTTTATAATCTATAATGAAGGAGAAAAAATATTTTCAGGTGTACTTTTAGCAAACAATTACTTTTTAAGAAATGTCCAGCCACTTACATAAACAGCAGACTTGTGCTGTTTTTAGTTGTATTTTAAAATGCTAATTAGGATTGACAACAAAAATCTTACAACCTCTCTTGTCAATCATTTAAAAGTGATAAAAAAAAACAAATATGGATGCGGGCACCCTAAGGGCTAATGCACATGGTCACAAGGGAGCTATAAAGCTTGTAGGAGCATACACAATCTGTGTAAAATCTTCCCCAGGAGCCACAGCTGCTGGATACAGAAGCCAATAAAAAGCAATATTAGGATGCGATTGTACGTGGGTATATGCCTGTACTTTCATAAAAACTTGCACCACACAACACACAACCCTCGACACAGACACACTGTAACCAGGGTTGTACATCTGTAGGCGTGTTTGCACAAGTGCTAGCGTATACAGCCATATCCTCTAATCACATTCTAGCTGTAGCTTCTGGGAAAATTGTAAGTATAAGTTCACCTGTTTCACCATGTTCCAGCTCCTGCACCTTCTCCTTCCCCCCAAATCCCTCCCTTCCTGTGACCGAAGACACCCGCTGTCACTTTTTAAAAGTAGCGCAGGTGTGGAGGGCTCTGCCCACATACCTCCTGCATTCATTCACAGTTGCCTGGGATTTAATGAACTACAAAGTACAATCATCCATTGTAGCAGACATACTTGTAGTTTGAATGAACTGCAGGTGCACTGATCAGCATAACTGTATTTCATTCACACTGCCTACAGCTCTGCAATGACAGCCTATACAGAAGTATGGGCAACAGAGCTGTAGGCAGTGTGTGCAGGAGCCTGACATTGCACCCACAATCGGTTGATTGTAGGTACAATGCTTTTCAGGTACCTGTTTAAAAAAAAAAAAAATGCACACTTTTTTCCCCTGCAAAAAGATATGCATTTATTATTTTTTTATCTAAAGGTGAACTTAGCCTTTAAAATAAGTTCTGTATGCTCTTGCACACTGTAGCCCCCCTTGTGGCTATGTGCATGAGCTCAGGATACTGACCAAACAATCTAAGAAAACAAACATTAGCAAAAATCAGACCTTTATTAAAACTGTGTACAAATCATCCAAGTGTATATAACTGAATGCTAGAAATTGGGGCTGATTTACTAAAAACAAATAGACTGTACACTTTGCAAGTGCAGTTGCACTAATCTTCCCCAGAGCTTAGTGAATGAGGTGAATCTCAGCTTATTTCCATCATTCAATCATGTGCAAACAAAAATGCAAGATCTTTGTTTGGCTGGACAGAAGCATTGGGTTTATAGGATTGGATTTACTTGTTTCACATATTGAGAATGTGGGATTGAAGGGGTCTGGCAAGACACTGGGCAAAGGGACCTGCCTTAAAGGAGGCCACCATGAGGCCAGAACCCTCATGCAGAAGTAAAATGAGGGGTGGCGTTGTGACCTGAGGGTCTGAGAGGTGCACCTTAGGTAGGAAATATTCTCCTGAGGACTATTCTGGCTTAGGCTGTGTCCAAGATTATACCCAGGTACTCCAGACAGAGTGAGAGCTGGAAGACAGACTTTGTGAAGTTGATAATCCTTTGGACATTGGCAGGCAAGGTCCTGGCTGAGGATTCATTCAGCAAGAGGTCATTCAGATAACCTGTGACATAAATGCCCTGGGTTCAAAGAAGAACCAGAAACTGGGCAAGAACTTTTGTGAACATACAGGTTACAGAGGAGGACCTGAATGGCAGTGCTACAAAGTGGAAGTGCAACAGCAAAATGTAATGTCAGATCTCATAGATTCCATACAAAACCTTGGCACATTTAAAAACTTATTTAGGGATTTAATGTCCAGTATTTGAGTGTTTTTCCTCCGTTTGTTTTGGCACTATAAATAGGTTTAAAAAGAGGGAAGGAACTGGTGCAACCACCCATTGTGCCTGAAGTTGGTTAAAGGTGGTCAGTTAAATTTGTGCTCCTTTGGTATCAAGCTGGTAGAAAAAGGTAAAAATCTAGGCGGGGATAGAAATTCTATTTTGTACCCATTAGAAATGACAGGTTGGACCCAGATGTGCAGAACATCTAAGATTCAGGGTGGCGCAAATGCCAACACAGAGTGGGCGTATCCCTTCATTGTGTAGAGGGCTTTTGAGAAATCTTGGTGGGCCAGGGCTTGTGACTAAACAACCTTAGTTATGAGGTTGACGCCTAGGGAAAACAGAAAGATCCCTTTTTATGAATAGGACTAGGATTTTGAATGAAGTTGTCAAGGGATTGCCAAAGAGGCATTCACCATAAAATGGCATGCATACAAGACATGTTCAGTAAACCGAGCTGTTACTCAAAATCTTGCCCATATGCACAGAGATAACAGAGATTCTTCAGACGTCACAACTACATTCTCAAGAGCATCAGCTGTAATTGTTCTGAGAGAGCAGGGTCTTCAAAGACAGGTTTCTGGTCTCTGTTCATTTGTCTCAACCAGTTAACAATGGTCTGGGGATTAGACATGATGGCAACTGCAGGCTGCCAGGCTGGACCTTCAAGAGCAAATAAGGCCTGTACATGGGATTCAAAACATCTATAAACAGGCTCCTTAAACAAACAAACATCCTCAATAGGAACTGTTAGATTGATGAATGAAATGGAAAACAAAGAAGGGTTGAGCCAGTTCTCATAAACTGCACAGTCAATTTGTGCGTGTATGGGAAAAGCCTGTTTATAGTCTTAGCCATTCTCTTTGTACCCACAGTGGTCTTTTTTTTTAGCTCTGGCGAATCGGGTGCCATTAGACAAAGACCAGTGCGCACCACAACAATCAGTGTGTTTAACAGTGGAAAGCTTTTAGCATAAAGCCATAGCTTGCACCTTATAAGATACAGGGGAATGAAAATCATCAGCTGCCTCCACTACATAATCAACGTTCTTAATACTTTACTCCATTTCTTCAAATACAAAAGTTTATGCTTTTGATTTCTGAACAGAGTGAGGAGGATGAGTAGCGTTTTTGGCCTCTGCAAACATAATGTTCTAGAAGTGCTCTAGAAGAGCTTTCCAAAGGTGCCAGAGAATTCCACTTTTGTCAAACAGGCCACATGGTGCTTGAGAAAGCTAGGAGTCAGACAAGGGGAGTGCTGTCATTATAGAACATTACTGAAACAAGGGAACAACACTCACATTGAGTGCCATTTTGTGTTTCCTGTAGACCTTTAGCAGAACGCATGTTATTCTGGTCTTTAGTCCTAACTCCTCTGTGTCTATGATCCACCATATGCTAGTGAGGAGATCACAGTGGAATACTCAGAGTTCAGGAGTGCAAAATATGGGGTTTTGCGTGCCCATAGAAGGATCTGCTAGAACCCAGGCGTTGGCCGAGTTCCTGTGGCTGTTTCTCTGTAGAAGATGACTGCAGCAATATATTGTGTGCATTCTCAGGGAGAGCAGGTAGGCGGAAACACGTCACATGGGAGGTGTGATAGCTCTGGGAACCATAGAAATGGGATGCTGTGTAAAATCTACATAAAACAATGGAATAATTTGCAAATCTCATAAACCCATATTGTATTCACAATAGAAAAAAGAAAACATATCAATTGTTTCACAATGACAAAATGTATCATTTTAAGAAAAAAATAAGGTAATTTGGAAATTGATGGTACTAACAAGGAAAAGCTGGAAGAAAATTTTGCAACGAATTAGGCTAATTAGCAGCAGTTCAGTAACATGATTGGGTAGGAAAAGAGCATCTTAGTGATTCAAAGCATCTCAGAAGTAAAGATGGGCAGAGGTCCACCAATCTGTGAAAATGTGCATATAACAATTGTTGAACAATTTCAGAATAATTTTCCTCAATGTAAAAATTGCAAAGACTTTAAATATATCATCATCTACAGTACATAACATCATCAAAAGATTCAGAGAATCTTGAGAAATCTCATATTGGATGCCCATGATATTTGGCCCTCAGACAGCACTGCATTAAAAACAAGCATGATTCAAATCTGTTATAGACACTACATGGGCTCAGGAATACTTCCTAAAAAAATCACTATCTGAAGTTAGCTGTGCCATCCAAAAATGCAAGTTAATGCTTTATCATACAAAGAAGAAGCCATAATTGAACATGATCCAGAAATGTTGTCGTCTTCTCTGGGCCAAAGCTCATTTAAAATGGTCTGTTGCAAAGTGGAAAACTGTTCTGTGGTCAGATGAGGCGGAATTTGACAATCTTTTTGGCAACCATGGTCGCCAAGATCTCTGGTCTAAATAGGAGAGGGACCTTATGGCTTATCAGTGCTCAGTTTAAAAACCTGCATCTGTGATGGTATAGGGTACATTAGTGTGTATGGAATGGGCAGCTTGCACATCTGAAAAGGCATAATCAATGTAGAGCAGCATATGCTGCCATCCAGTTGATGTTTATTTTCAGGAAAGGCCTTGCATATTTCAGCAGAACAATGCTAAACCGCATACTGCGTCTAGGACAACAGCATGGCTTCATAAAATAGGACAAAGAAAACCAGACTGTTGAGCAGTTAAAATCCTATATTAGGCAAGAATGTGACAACATTCCTCTCCCAAAACTTCAGCAACTGGTCTTCTCAATTCTAAGACCTTTATAGAGTGTTGTTAAATAAAGAGGGTATGCTACACCGTAGTAAACATGGCCCTCTCCCAAGTTTTTTGAGATGTGTTGCTGCCATAAATTTCAAAATTACCTTATTTTTTCTCATTGAATTCTGTTTTTATGTAGATTTTACAGTGTCAGAACATTTTTGGAATTGGGGTTGTATTATAATGTATAATCTAGCATAAATCTAAAATATGTTTGACAGTAAGTGTGCAATTAAAACATGAAAAACAATTCATGCAAGAAAATCAGATAGCAACTTATATCAACTAAACAAGTGTCTGTGGGTTTAGAAATAATATTTTGTGAATTCCTCTATCTCTGATATGGTCTGTTCTGTGGTTTCCTCTCTGATATTTTGCCCATTTTAACATAGTATCTGTGGTTATGCCTCTTTTAAGCATGTATGAATTCGGAGCACAATAATAAAATTACTCAGCTACAAGGACCCCAGTGCATTATTTGAAAAATAATTCTACTCTGTAAAATACTGCTCTTCCAACAAACTCGTGTGCTGTTTAGAACATATTAAAAGAGTACTCCATGGCCTGTGTGTCACTGTGTTATAAAAAAGAAAGCCCGGAAATGACAAACTGATGCTGCCCTCAGCACCACAGAAATAGTTTCACAGCACTAGACAATTAGATGCTGTGAATAGGTAGAATAATAATGTGCATCTCTGTGTAGCTGGTGCCAAGTTATATAGAGGATCCCAAGGACACTCATATCTAGCTGCCCATTGTTTTTGATAAGACATCTGTCAATGTTAACCTGTTTGTCAACTTGTAAATTTCTACTTTTTGAAAAAGAGTTTTACTGCTCTCTGTATACTTTTGATTTTCTTCTGGCTAAACTTATGACATGTCAGTGGAGTTCCATTTTACAGTTTTCTTTCAGCGTACTGGCTTGTAACATGGCAAAAGCAAGCAGGCTTTTCCTATGACATTGAGCAATGTCTACAGTACAGTAATTTATAGCAACCAACCAAAATTCATATTATGCCAATTAGATTTGAGTAAATGGTAGCCATGGTTAGGTCACTACGCATATTATCACTGCATGAAAATGTCAATATTAGTTGGGTTTGCCTTGCTCAGTTAGTATTGTTAATAGAGAGAAATAGAAGGAAAACCATCAACTATGGAAGCCCTTGATAAGCACAGTAAATCATTTTAAGTAATTGTTTTGTAGCTGTATAATGGAGCTGATAGAGGGGAGATAGTAAATATCTGCAGGGAGTCTTAATACATTTAAGGTGTGATTCTTATCATTATCATTTGTGTGAAAAATCTTGTTAGCACTCATAGGGGGATCATTATGAAAACCACGTTTACATCTGGTGTGTTAATTGTTATTTCAATATTTTGACAATTATTAAAAACACTCAAAACCGTTACTTTGCCACAGTTGTAAGAAAGTATAATAGGTAATTCTACAGATGTGTGGAAAAGTGAAGAGAATGAACAGTCAGTAAACAAAAGGGCATATTAATCTACATAGGTTACATAGCATTATCCCTCGCTAGCTCAACAAGCTAACGAGGGATCTAGAACAGTGGCCTCTCTGGATACAGAGAAGGCCTTTGGTACTATTGAATGGCCCTTTCTATGGGAAATACTTAGAAAGATGGGATGTGCATTAGTGTTTATTAATTGGATGCAAACAGTATATAATAAACCTGTCAGCGGTTAAACTGGGAAGGAGGCTGTCAACTTTTTTCAGTTATATAGAGAGTTATATAGAGGAACAAGGCAGGGCTGCCCTCTCTCTGGCCCTCTCTCTCCAGCCCTCTTTGCTATAGTCGGTGGCAGAGGCTCTCCGGACTTCGTCTGATATTCAGGGATTACAAATTGGAGGAGAGGGTAGCTCTCTAAATGCAGACGATATGCTGCTATTCCTTGGGGATGCACGTCCATCGCTACAAGGAGCTTTGCATCTGCTAAATACATATTCACAATTTACAGGGCTTAAAGTAAATTGGGGTAAATCCCTTGTTTGCGATTAATCAAGGAGCGCAGCATATGGCTTTTTCAGATTTGCCATTACAATGGGTAACAGACTGTAAATACCTTGGTATAATAATTTCACGACAGGTGGATTTCTTTATGTTGAATTTAAATGTAGCAGTACAGGAATTTAAGAGGAAACTGAAGGACCTTGCCCCTTTCACTACTAGGACACATACATTTAATAAAGATGAAAATTCTTCCTACATTTTTATATTTGTTTAGAAATTCACCACAATGGTTACCAAAATAGTTTTTTATACAATAAACAGTATTTTTTCCTAATTTTTATGGAGAAATAAACTACCCAGAATTAAATTAACTACACTTATGTGTCCTTTGGCATGGGGGGGGGGACTGGCCTTCCCAGACTTTAATAAATACTATTAAGCAGCACAGCTGGTAAGGGCAGGTGAATGGTTAAACTCAGATAAATATAACCCTGTGATAATGTTAGAGGCAGCAGTGGTATACTCTACTGAAGCATTTCAGGCAC
This sequence comes from Lithobates pipiens, assembly GCF_037356315.1. Lineage (NCBI taxonomy): Eukaryota > Metazoa > Chordata > Amphibia > Anura > Ranidae > Lithobates > Lithobates pipiens. Next base: position 335,828,243 of record NW_027507718.1, read on the forward strand.
TGCTGTTCCGAGGGTTAAAATCTGTATACGATCTGACCCCTTTGATGGTAACTACTACAAAGCTATGGAGAGCTGGCTGGGGGGGGGGGGGGGATATATATAGAAGATTTGGTCTCCAAATACTCCACTGTGGAGGAATCCTCAGTTGCCCCATTTAAATTCTATCTAAGATCCAGGATCTTGGACTAAATTTAAGGTTAAAAAGTTATCCCAGGTGGTGCAGGGAGAAACAATGATATCCTCTGCAGGAATGATAGAACTCTGGAATATTCCAGGAAGTTATATGTTTAGATATATGAAGCTTGCCCATGCTCTTTCGGTCCAATTTCCTCAAGGTTTTCCGCAATTGAAAGAATCAGGATTAGAACAAATAACTAGGACATGGGAAAATAATCAACATCAATGTTGTATACTTATTTAGTGAAAACGGCATTATTATATATAAGTTAAAAGTATGTTGGATGAGAGATGTCCAAAAATTAGAGGAGGAAAATTGGGAGGAGATATGGGGGATCTCTTTCCAGATATTAGTCTCTTATACAAGCTTATGCAATTCAAGATAACATTTAGAATATATTGTACACCTTATAGATCAGTGATATGCAATTAGCGGACCTTCAGCTGTTGCAGAACAACAAGTCCCATGAGGCATAGCAAGACTCTGACAGCCACAAGCATCACACGCAGAGGCAGAGGCATGATGGGACTTGTAGTTTTGCAACAGCTGGAGGTCCGCTAATTGCATATCCCTGTTATAGATTATATAGAATGTGCCCATTGAACCCTCAGAATTGTTGGAGATGTGGGTACAGGCCAGGAGATTGTATCCATATATTCTGGTCTTATCCTGCTATAGTGGTATTTTGGAGAGAGGTTATAAGGGTAATCACTACAGTTACATCAGTAGTTTTAGAACAGGATGCAGAGATTTGTCTTTTGGGTTTGGTAAGAAATAATATCCCCACTAGGGCACAGAGAACACATCTGTTGCTTTTCTACGTGAGAAAGGCAATAGTACTGAATTGGAAAAAAACAGAAGCTCCCTCCTTAGCCTTTTGGAAATACTTAGTAAATTACATCTTGACGCTTTATGGAGAAACATATTGTAATAGAGGATGTAAGGAATAAAATATGAGAGAGTTTTGGCAAGCTGGATAGTGGAACCTACAATGGCTTCTGGAAAACCTAAAGAGCGAACAGCTAGAATAATAGGAAAAAAGAAAGTAATGTGATGTTGGATAGGAAAGTGAAGGGGAACAACAAACCACACCATCAACCCGAAAGTTTAGGGGGAAGAATGGATATTTTTATTTGTTGTAATCAATATTAAGAAAATGTATGTGAAAGCTCCTGCGAGAAATGGAAAGTTGAAGATTGAAAGTATATGTTGCAACATGTTTTTCTATTGGAAAATTAATAAAGAGATTTTGGAAAAAAATAAAAGGGCATGAGACTTAAAAAGCTTTTCACTTTTCGGTATGTGCAAACTTTTCAAGAGAATAATAATATTTGCTGCATATTGAAGGGATCTTATCATAGACATCCATGCCTCTCTCATTTAGAATGTATCATATTTTCCATCTGAAGGCAATGCAAATCGCTACTTTTTAGTAACCACATTAACCAATCAGATTTATTTTATTACAAAAACGCATTGGCATGCCTTTACTTTTTCAAAAAGTTGGCTCTCATAAGACCTTGTTGTCAGTTGAATCATTTTCGCTCTACCTATTGTATGTAACGCCTTTTGATAGTTTTAGTCTTGTGTAACGAGAATCCTCTCTAGGAATCACCAGGCAGTAAAGGAAGAATGACAATTACAGGCCTGAAGCATGCTCCTTAAAAGAAGCTAGCATTGGGAGTTGCCATATTTCTATCTTGAGCAGTTCTGTTTTTGGCCTTTTATGAATACAGGACTCTTTTAAAGTGTTACTAAACCCAGGAGCCTGCATTCACTATATCTGATCTCCCACAGTACGCAGAATATGGAAATGCAATTATTTTAGTAAACATAAACTGCCAAATACCTTTTCTCGTCAGCGTTAGATCAGTCTTGTGACAGCCAAGCACTGGTTATAGCTTGTAGGAGGAGTTTTCTGACTATCCTATGAGACTGCAGGACCCCTGATCCTAAGCAGTGATGATTGGCCCTGTGCTGATCACATGCATCCTCCCAAGAAAAAAAAAAAAACCTCTCTAGCAATACACTCCAAACTGAGCATGTGCAACCTGACTCCACAGACACTATGTTATTAGGAAATTATTAGGGGACTGTGGAAGGAGGGGAGGATCAGAGAAGACAGGATCAAACAGCCTTTTTACACAATGTGGAGGATTAACCCCTTAGGTTCCATAATAAGTATCATACGCATGCTTTACTGCATATACAGACTGATTTTACTGTTGTGAGTTTATTAACACTTTAAGTGTGAGCTTATTGTATTTAATAAGACAGAGTAGATTGCAGTAACACATATAGTCATTTACTGATCTGGTTAGAATCTGTTTGCTGGGTGTTACTGAAGTAAGCTTATGTTTTGTACATACAGGATATAGCACATACTCACCTTTATACCCCTGCTGCTCTGTTAGCTATGGGGAATAAGGAAAGGAAGGCCCGAGTGAGGTCCAACTCACCCCTGGTGCTGCGTACACATGGTTAAAGATCCCTGCCACCACATGACAGCACTAGGCCAATCATCTAGCACCAGTGCTGCTATATGATGTTAGTCACATGCTCCTTCATACCTGGAAGGGACGGCCCATCCATTAAGAGCACCATCCCCTCTATCCATGCCACCCCCTATATGATTAACCCATTCTCCGCCAAGCGTACACAGATGTGCGTACACGGCTTTCAGGGGTTATACCGGGATGATGTTATACTTTCCATGTATAACAACCGATGCGGCTAAAAGCCATTCGGCTGTTATACCGAAGGAGAGGGAGGGGACGTCCCCTGCTCCTGCCACCTTCCGCCTCTCTTCCCACATCCTAGTGACAGACTGGCACAAAGCTGGAAACGGCTTCATTCTAGTCTTCTGGATGTAAACACGGAAGCGACGTCACTACGTTACTTCCGGTTTACTTGGCTGCCAATGGCGCTGGATTTTAAAAAATATACAGTATTCAGATACACCGTTTTCAGTGATCTGAATACTCTGAAGTGCAAAGGAGGGATTTGGGGTCTTTTGGACCCCCGATCCCTCCATAAAGAGTACCTGTCACCACCTATTACTGTCACAAGGGATGTTTACATTCCTTGTGACAGCAATAAAAGTGATAAATAAAAAAAAAAAAAAAACAATTTAATAATATAAAAATAAATAAGAAAAAAAATTCAAAGCGACCCCGTCACCGTGAGCTCGCACAGCAAAGAAAACGCATACGGAAGTCGCACTCGCATACAGTATGTAAACGGTGTTCAAATCACACGTGAGGTATCGCTGTGATCGCCAGAGCAAGATCAATAATTCTAGCACTAGATCTCCTCTGTAACTCTAACCTGGTAACCATAAAAAAATGTAAAGCGTTGCATATGGAGATTTTTAGGTACCAAAGTTTGTCACCATTACACGAGTGCGTGCAATTATAAAGCGTGTGGTATCTATTTACTCGGTGTAACATCATCTTTCACGTTATACAAAAAAATTGGGATAACTTTACTGTTTTTTTTTTTTTAAATTCATGAAAGTGTCCCTTTTCCCAAAAAGTTGCATTTAAAACACCGCTGCACAAATACCATGTGATATAAAATATTGCAACAATTGCCATTTTATTCTCTAGATTCTCTGCTAAAAAATATATATAATGTTTGGGGGTTATACGGATTTTAACTTGTAAACACCAAATGTCAGAAATAGGCTTAGTCATGAAGGGTTAATAGATAGATTCAGGCATGAATCTTTCCAAGGCTGCCGCAGTCACCCCCTATTCCTGCGTCAGGCCCCTTTCAGGATGCCGGGCGCATGAATTACAGTGGCGGCGGTGTTTTTTGAAGCACCAGTTTAGAGCCGTAGGCTCTAATAGGCTTCAAAATAGGGTGGACTCGGAGCGCAGAGCATTGCACTTGGAGCCCACCCAGGTGTGTTAGAAAAGCAAATGAATATTCGCTTTTCTAACACTGAATCGCCTCTCCGCCAATAACGAAACATGGGTCTGATAACTGTTTCCCGATTGGCTGAAAGATCAGGCGATCTTATTGGACTTCTGGGAGGAGAAGGAGGGGGATGCACGGTGGAAGCCGATGTGATCCACACCACAAGATGAAGAAGAAAGCTTCCAGACAGGCTGCCGCCCACTTCCTAGATGGGGAAGGGTGGGGCTTTTATGTCCCAACTGTCCTCCGCCTCCCCCCCCACCAGCCGCCACTGCCTGGAAGTATTCAGTGATTTATTTGCTTCCACTGGTTGAAAGGAGTGACAGGGAGTAAATGATTGCCTAATGGATCACGTTAATTATCTTTAAGTCTGTTAATCCTTTTTGTTGCACTGCCAGTACTACTCCTAATGGTCAGAAATGCTTAATATTATTCCCATGACCTAATTCACAGCAATGACCAAATCAAGATAATCTGCCTAAGTATGGTTACTCCAATATCTGGCTAAGCATGGTTACTACATATGCTAGCATATTTTTCCAAAAACACACAGTATTTACAGTTTGGCCAATGTTTGTATAATCTGTCGGTCAGTACAATTAATGTTGGTTGCTAAATTATCAGGACTTCCACATAATCATTCCCTATCACTTTCAGCATTGCCATACGTTTTGTAGCCTTGATGCCTGATTTTACCAGTGTTATACTAAGTTTGTCAAGGGGGTGAAGGTGGCAGAAATGATAAATCTGTCTCTGGTCACACATGCAATATTGTCTGGTAGCTTTCTCATCTGACAGCAGGCATGGAATGATACTAACCTTAGAGAAGAAAAATAAAGGCCAGGAGTTTCTATGGATCAATAGTACTAACAACCACAACATTCACATGTGCAATATGTAGATTCCTAGCTTTGACATTGGCATCAGGCAAGAAAGATGTGCTTTAAGCAAGATCTATGACTGCCAAGGGAATCATGTTTTCGGCCTCCCACTGTGCTTCTTGGGGAAGGGGAGCAGAAAATACTCCAGAAAAATAATTCCATATGTACATTCTTTAAACAACACCAAGCTGTTATGTTATGGTCTGTCCTTAGATGCACTCATCTCACCCTATGATCGCGTATGAAACATAAATAATGAACGAACGCTGGAGACAGAGGTATTCTCGCATGCCAGCGGCAATATAACAAACCTCAGTACAGTCCAAAGTTGAGCTCGACATCAAATAAAGTGACCACATATTGCTTCAACAAGACGGACACAGATCACTTCTGTCTCTTCCAAGATATAGATTACTAAGCCTTTTTTAAACCTCATAAAAGTAAAACTACATTGAAGTACGAAAAGGTTTAGAAACATGTACAAGGAAATAAAAGGTCTTAGCACATGAATTTTATTTGGCAGCTGCTAGGAAAAGCAAGCAGTTAAGGTAGCACAGTCAAAACATTATAATCCACCACATTCTAAATTTAGCTAGTTTCCTTTTTTTAATATTCAGCAGAGTAATTTGAAATATAGCCAAATAAAAGACTTAAGAATAATTCACAGTCAGACACCTATCTCATATGCAATTAATCTGATGTAGCTTGTATTGATTTGCAACAGTAAACTTGGTTTGATTTCAGGTTATAGAAACTTTGGGAGGTATGATGATACTAGATAAATTACACATGAACTGCTTGAGCACAATTCTAGGTGACTGCAGCAATGACTCTGAGCACCACCCTGAATCAAACAGTTCCTCCAAAGAGATCTTAGTTCTACAGAATTTCCAGCATCCAGCATTACGAAATTATATTGATTATTCTTGTTATTAACAATAATATTTGGAAAAGCAACTGCTACTAGATTAAAGGTCCCATGTGCCCAGATCTGAGCCTTTTGATTCAAGGATACTTGTTTCTTTCTTGTAGTTAAATTATTTAAATATCATAATGTTTTGTTTTCTGGCTTGAAGACATAGCTACCGCTGTTTTGGTACGCATATTGGAGTTCACATGTTGCATAGGCTGAAAGAAATTTAGTTCTGCAATAAATTGCAAGAAGTCAGCCCAGACTGACACACTAGAAATCATGACATTTGTCAGACTGACTGCATCTTATACTATTTATTATACCTACATATATTCTGTACTTGGCTTTTACACTGGTACTGGGATAGAAGTGGCAACCATGTATACAAAATCATCTATACACACCAATACCATTGACATCTGTCACATAACATGTACAGTATTGTTAGCAACACAACCAAAAGTTGATTTTGCCCCAGAAAACTAGAATTATCTTAAATAAGGGGATGACCACAGAAGCAGTACACTGCCTAATATGAGTCATGAGAAATGAAATGAGAGATCTGATGAACTAAATCATGCTTAATGCCCTACTGAATAATATCTTAAATGTTAATGTTTGTAATTAAATTACCGTCTTAGCAAGCAATGTATCTGTGACTGTCACTTACACTTCTTTACAGAACACTTTCTTAGCCAATGACAGTGGGTGTAGTGAAGTTACATGCTTTATGTCACCAGTTAAGCATGCTTATGTCATCTGTATAAAGTGTGAGAAGCCCCAAGGGGCATTAAGAAGTTGGTATTTTTTTGCTTAATAAATTCATCTTCTGGCAGTTGGGTTTCATTTAGTTATAATATTTTATTGAGGTCTGTATAATATTACACTTTTTAATTCCAAATCGGGATTTTGAACTGGTAAGATAAAATGTATGTGCTATGATGTAAATGTTATTATTATTAAAAGCATGTGAATGACCAGTGCAGTATGCTCTTCTCAAAGGCAGGGGAGGAAACAACTATGCAAAGCATATAGTAATGTGAAAAGCGTGCAAAATACATGCTTATATTATAATAAATCTGCTCCTGAGCACTAAAACTTTGCGACGTTTGTGGGGTTTGTATATATTCCCACATTTTAAATTGTGCCAATTAGGGGTGAAGATTTGGTACAGATCAGAAAAATCTGCTTTGACTTCCATTTAAAAAAAAACACAACTTATGCTATTGAGATGCCCCAGCTAAAAGGTTTTTTTTTTTTTTTTTTCCTACAGGTTTCGCATCAGCATGACCTGTTAAATGATCTCTATACAGTTTCTAAACCTAAAAATCGCTCACGCATTTACAAAATAATCTGTGCTTAAGAAACAAAATATACTTGTAAAACATGTTAAATGAGATGGTCAACTAAAAGTTTGTATAACGCCTATATGGGACCAGGGTTGGTTGACCCTTATTCTCAGTTTCTCCAAAAAGGCAACTCATTGTGCAACATCAAATTTAGCATAATATGCTGAGTTTATCTATAGTGTAGTACGGGGTACCCAACCTTTTGAAGAGCGAGGGCCACTTAAGTAACTTGGTAACTGGTAGCGGGCCACAATAAGTGGAGCGGATGGATGACAGATCTGTGTCCATTCTGTATATGCAGAGTGGACACAGCCCACTCTACTCTGTGAGCCCTCCCATCTGATCCAACCAGATGGAAGGAGACAGTTGGAGGTAGGTGGGTGCCAATGAACACAAGTCCGTTTACATCTGCCGCACCATAGAGGTGAATGGAGTGTCCGCGTGGGTTGAACCGATCATGTGAAAGGGGCCTAAGGCGGCTTTCACACTGATGTGCTGCAGTTTACCTGCACTGTGGGTGCAGCAAAGTGGACCTGTGGCTTTCTTGGGTTAGCTGTACATATACTGCTGGTGTGGTGCACTTTTTGAAAGCGCACCAAACCCGCAGGTAATAACAGAGGTCTATGACTCAGTGCAGGTAACCTGAAGGTACACCTGCGGATCAGTTTGAAATCATCCCAGTAACCACTGCAGAACAGATATGCCCATATATACACTTTTTAGTAATAAACTTCCCTTTAATAACAGTCTTCTATTCGGGTATCACTGGCTGTTGCTCTCCCAGGCAGAGTGCATTTGTTATCACTTCGCTTGTGAAAGGAGCTGGCGCTATGCAGGAAGAATCAGCATATGTGGCTCTGCTCCCTCCGCAACCGCTTGCTTTATTCAAAACACTGATGCTCTGGGATGGCGGATGGGCAACCCGTGATCTGGGCTTGCAAACCTGCTATCCCAAAGCAGGAGTTTGCAGGCCACATCAGAGGGCTCCACGGACCACATGTGGTCCCCGGGCCACTGGTTGGGCACGTCTGGTGTAGTAGAACTATTTTCTAAATGCATCTCCAAAAATAATAATAAAGCAACTGATACCACCACTAAAAATAAGAGTCACCTTTCATTTGTCTTCTTGCAACCTGTATATTCTAGGAGTGCAGGGGGAGCGTAATTGTGTGAGGCGATAAATGAGGACACAATCATCACCTACCTCATCCAGCAGTCTTCTACAACTTGGAGGAGAACTGATGAGAAACAGTAGGGGCAATGTCTCCCTAAAACCTTGTAAAGACTATCACCTAGAACTCCCTCATGGCAGGAATTTCCTTCTATGTCACTTACTAAGCAGTTTTTTTATACAATATTGGTATACGGAATTTATAATATTCTCTACATGTAATAACTAGTGTGAAACAGAGAACTAACTTTCACATATATGTTATATAAAAATAAACTATTTAAGGGATACTCTCCATTTTCAATATATGATTGTAGATTTAGTTAAACTAAGTCAGACTGGTAGACTGGTACTTACATCATGAACGGAGTCTAGAAGTTTCGTTAAATGGAAATATCGCTGCCAGCTCTGTCCAGCACTGTGTGGACTCTTCATTAATATTTTCCTCAGTTCTTTAATGTAATTCACTCTCATTTCTTCAAAAGCAGCTTGGCATTTAAGTCCATCTTTAGGAACTAGGATGAAAAAAATATAAGAATGGATTTCTGAGCAAAAGAATTATGCATCTGATGATGTAATAAGTATTCAGAACAGATACCATACCAGAACTAATCAAAAGATTACCTTGCTATATAGTTATTACTGTTATATTAAATATCTTCTATTTTCAGATACGGAATGGTGCTGTTATTGGTTATTATTTAGCAGTACGGTGAAAAACACAGTAGGGCTGTTATTCATTTAAAAGTAAATGTAATTTCTAAGAAAATATACCACAAGATGCCTACGATTACCAAATCCTCATATATGTGGCTCTATAAAACCAGTTTAACTGACTCTCAGTCTCAGTCCTGCTAATTGCCATTCCTATATCAAATGAGAATGTCCCAGTGGTTCAGAGGGGCATTCTTGGTGGACAGGGCAATGGCATTTGAAAGTTCTCAAGTCAGAGATGTAAAAGACAAAACACATTTGTTTAAAGCCATATTAAATGGTGCAATATTATAGGTATAGAAGCCCAAGAACACAGATAGGTGTGTAACTAAAGGATCCTGGTCAGGATACTGCCTGTTGATTTATCCTTTTAGGCATAGAAACCTGCATAAACATTACGGAACAAACTATATTTGAGAAGCATAGAAGGTGATAGGAATTGTTTAAAAAGAGTGCAAGCTTTCTGAGTTTATATTGCATATACTGTATGTTCTTACTGAGAACTTCCTATAGATATTAGATAGTAGTCAGATAGTTTGACCAATGAACAATTTTTATTTTAAGACAGCAGTTACATTAGTGATAATGTCCATGCTAACATACTGCATTATATAAAGGAAAGCAGTGCCAGTTCTGGCCTTATCTTTGGAGAATCAGCTGTAATTGAACAAACATGGTTCAATTGTAACCTGTGAAATTGTTATCTGTGAATTGAGGGGGAATGCATGCCACTGCCCAAAGACATTACAAACACCAGTTAGATTAAACAATGATCACTGAAGGTGATATTAATGCCTAATTTTTAATTACAATAAAAAATATGTAATTCTTACCTGCGCTGTGCAATTGTACTGCACAGAACAGTCCCTTACTTTCACTTTGGTTCCCCATCGGTGCTCTCCAACTCTTTTTCCTACAAGTGCTTCCATAGCAAGCCTTGTGCTATGGGGGCACCCATGCAGGTGTGCTTCCAAGCCGGACTGTGTGCGTCCAAAGACACACACAGCAAGGATCAGCCACACCCTCCTTATTTGCAAATACATTATTATTTTAACTGCTGTTCTCAAAATGTGATCACTATAAGTGCAAGAAGCATTGTGCTAACTTGACACTGAACGCAAAAAAAAAAAAGTACAGTTTTTCAAAATCTTATCAACCTTATATTGACCCTAATGACAGTCATAAAAGGTATGGAAACGTTAAGCAATACTTTCCTGGTAATTACATATGAATAATTCTGTCCAAAAGAAGAAATGACTACTGAATAAATTGTCAAGTATCAAGAAAACACTTCTTCTAATGAGACTTATTGAAGTGTGCAGAATCCCCTTCTCTTTTGCTTTAAAGGAGTCTACTATATACAACAAATACACTGCAGCAGCTCAAATTTTGGACTGACTCTACACAGAATAAGGAAAAGAAATAATAAAAAAAAACAATTCATAGTATACCGTATATACTCGAGTATAAGCCGAGATTTTCAGCCTCTTTTTTGAGGCTGAAAGTGCCCCCCTCGGCTTATACTCGAGTCATCGCTGTCTGCCTGCTCGATCAGCGTGTCGAGCAGACAGACAGCGGCCATTCTATAATTCAAAAGCCGCGCCTTCGGCTCCGCCTTCGCCTGTGATAGGCGGAACACTGAATTTCCCAGCAGCCTGTGTTCCGCCTATCACGGACATCGTCTCATCCTCGTACTACGGACGAGGATGAGACGATGTCCGTGATAGGCGGAACACAGGCTGCTGGGAAATTGTGTTCCGCCTATCACAGACAGGGAGGCGCGGCATTTGAACAGGGGAATGGGCGCCGACGAAGAGCGGTGATCCTGGGACGGGACCGGACGGAGGCTCGGCTCGGGACGGGACGGGACCGGACGGAGTCTCGGGACGGGACGGGACCGGACGGAGGCTCGGGACGGGACGGGACCGGACGGAGGCTCGGGACCGGACGGAGGCTCGGGACACAGGTAGGCTGGACACACAAGGCCACACACACACACACACACACACACACACACACACAGGGATGGATGGATGGACACACACACAGGGATGGATGGATGGATGGACACACACACACACAGGGATGGATGGATGGATGGACACACACACAGGGATGGATGGATGGATGGACACACACACACACAGGGATGGATGGATGGATGGACACACACACAGGGATGGATGGATGGATGGACACACACACACACAGGGATGGATGGACACACACACACACAGGGATGGATGGATGGATGGACACACACACAGGGATGGACAGGCATATCTCACCCTCGGCTTATACACGAGTCAATAGGTTTCCCAGTTTTTTGGGGGTAAATTGGGGGCCTCGGCTTATACTCGGGTCGGCCTATACTCGAGTATATATGGTACATTAGGAACCGTTGTATATTATAAGGGTTATAGAGTAGGATGCCAATGATGATTATTAAACACAGTGCTAATAGGAAACACCCTCAGAATCAAATGTTGCTGTAATATTTTACAAATATTAGATAAAAAGTTAAAGTAAAACAGAAATAAACTGTACAAACAAAATGAAAAAACTGAAAATACTAAATTCTGGAGTACTGCCCAGATTCTCAGACTGGGTTTCTTAAACACAGCCGTACTCTCAGCCTGGATATTTTCCAACTCCCTACAGAAAGTATATAAAATATAGTAGACAATTATAACAGAAGATGTGAAGCTTTGTCACCTTTGCAGTGCTGTATTTACCAAATGGCACAGGTGGACCAATGCCTCAGGTAGCAAGTGTTCATTCTTTCCTTTAATCGTTTTTACTTTTATTGTTGAAACTTCTGATATTTGTAGGTTAATTCATCATTACAACTAAAGTGGAAGAGTGTAAAGGGGCTGATGGTGTTGATAAAAATAGATAGTGCTCCTAAAGTGTGCAACGGTTAACTACTACATGCAACTGCATGTGTGCAATTGCCAGAACGAGTGATCACCCATGTATTGCAAATTGCCTTATTTAACACAGAAGACCAGCCAGTTCCTGCTACTGATACAAATTACCATTATATATATATATATATATATATATATATATATATATATTTTGGCTTACTCATCCAAGTGTGTTATTACAGCAGTGAGTTTTTTGAAAATTAGACACGTCTATCCAATATATATAAAAGGCCCTTCATAGTCTTATCTAGCCACAAAAGTTACTTTATCAAGCCCCACTTAACTTTGCCCTTTTTATTCCTCCCACATACCTCACAAAGAAAACACTCATTAGTTTTCTCATTTGAAGCAACAACAGATTGTTTTGCAGCTTAAATACCTTCTTAATTGTTTGACTCAATAAAAATTGTACATTGCTTTGTGATTGAAGAGTATTACCAGAACAAATATAGACATTAATTGTGGATACACATATGCAAACAGAACACCTTAATCTTACAGTAAAATTATTAACCCTTTCTGAAGTTTGAGTTAAAGTGAGATTAAAGCCCTTTTTTGCGTTTCTCCTGCTGAGGTGAAGATTTACAATATATGCTGCCTCTCCATGTAAAAAAGATCTTCCTCCTAAGGCTGGCTATACACGGAGCGAAGTTCTTTGCTGCAAACATGGGTTGCAGGAAATAAAACTGCTTGATTCCCCCATCAGCATAGACAGTGTTCATGTGGGAATACCCACCCTGTGTACCATTGTCTTCTCCCAGCGGGGGGGGGAGGTGCGCAAAAATCCATCCCCGCCAGGAGAAGACTGATTATTGCTAGCTGCTTGCGATGGTCGCAAGTGAATCCAGCAGGCTGGTAGTACCCAAGTTGATAGATTAATAAACTTGGTATATATTTAGCCTGCCCAATAAAGTGATTGTAAAGGCACGTTTAAAAAAATAAATATAACAAACATGTTATACTTACCTGTTCTGTGCAAGGGTTTTGCACAGAGCAGCCTGGGATCCTCCTCTTCTGGGGTGCCCCGTTGCCACTTCTGGCTCCTCCTCTTCATCGGATGCCCCCCACCAAGAGCTGATTGCCATAGGGGCACCCGTGCAGGCGTGCACCCAAATTCCGCTGCTGTGTTCATTGACACAGACAGCAGGACTCGGCCCTGCCACCACTCTCATGTCACTGGATTTGATTGACAGTAGCGGGAAACAGAGTACCAGAGAACCTGGCACCAGCCCATCAGAGTACCCGAGTACCTGTCACCAGCCCATGAGAACAAACGAGTACCTGTCACCAGCCCATCAGAGTTACCGAGTACCTATCTCCAGCCCATCAGAGTACCCGAGTACCTATCTGCAGCCCATGCCTCACAGAATATAGGTTGGGGTAAATTTTGGCACAAATGTATGAACAAAATATGACTTATTTGCAAAGATTTATCATAGAAACTAAAAAAAAGTGCTTAAAGCCAGTAGATAGACAGCTGAGTTACCTGGTACTCAGTAAGTAGGCTCCTCAACAGGAAACTTGGGCAAGCCGAGCTTAGGGATCTGTAGCCAACGTTATTAAAGAATGAAAAAAGTGTCTGAGCACACATATGAACTAAATATTGCAGCAGGAAAGATTTACCTAATGTATTAGTTAAAAAATTGAGTGCTTAGTAATACTTTAAATACCCTGAAAATATGAATACTGTTGTGTTTTTAGTATGCAGCCGTGTGAAAGCTATAAAAAAAAATCTGAATATTTACAATGGGTAGTATACAGAAAATGTGTTCAATGCTTGCTGGGTGCTTCTCTACTCTAATTTCCAAGTCGTCAGAAAGAGCTGAAATGGCTTTCAGATAGTGCTATTATGGCCCATATGGGTGTAATAAAACAGGTACAAAAACATAACCATGCATAGGACAGCAATTAGTTTAAATTTACCTGTGCTTAGCAGCAGCAAAACTTTCATTACTGTGTATTCCTCAAAGGTTATCTGCAAACGGTTAAACTCGAAACTTATCTGCTGCATACTTTGGCAAAGCTCGTACATTGCAGAATGGCGCATCCTTTCTCTGCAAAGCAAAACACACCATGTAAATAAACAAATCCACAGTGTAATGCAAAAGGGATATTAAATACAGAGTTATGCATAAGTATTCACTCCTTTGGACTTTACTGTATTGTGTAGTATTAAAACATGGAATTTTCGATTTTTTGCCATCTCAGTTACACTGCTTCAGTGAAGCTTTGGATATGTGTTTGTAAGAAGGTTAACCAATGCCCCAAAGTCAAGTCTCTTCTGATTGAAACAGGTTTCCTCTATAGTTTGCCTGTATTTAGCACCATACATCTTGCCCCCAATCCTGATAATTTTCTCATGACCCCCTGCCTCCCACCACCACCACTATGCGTAACAGTGGGGATGACGTTTTCATGGTGCAGAGCAGTATTGTTGTCCAGTCACAAGCAACGGCTATCATTGATAACTCTAAATATTTGTGTTGTCTGAAGGAGAGTGGTTGCACCAGGGTTTCACAAGAAAGAGAAGAATACTAATGAAATAAAGACTTTTCATTTTTGATAGTTTTTGTATGGACCTTCTACCCTCTACTGTCTGAATTTGTAAATGCCTTTAAATATATTATTTATGCATTTCCTACCCTGGGTTTTTGGCTTGGGAAACCCTGGAAGGAGCAAGTGGGGAGAGAGGAAGTCTCAGTCACATGTCCTGTCCATGCTCCATACCAGGAGACTATTATGCAGACACTACTACGGAGGGATTAAAGCTCATAGAGTAGAGAGGCTAACTCTGAGTTCCAGTGCTACACCACAGTTCCTGGTGGTGAGAAGTTCCATTCTAGGCAGGTCAGACAACAGTTGGAGAACCCCCCCATGATGGCTGATCCTGTCTTCAGTTCTCTCACAGAGACAGGAGCCAATGCAACTGTACTTGCTGCAAAATTAAGCTGGAGGTATCTCTATTAATAACTATATATACATGGGTATTTGTGCACAATTCTTCCAGGACTCCTATTGGGCCCCTTGCTAATAATACCTGTTTGTACACTGGATATATGTACTATTATTAATCTTTTCTTACATAAAGCTTGTCTCATTTCTATACTGTTGTGCATCTATATACTTATGGTTAATGTTATATGCTGGTTGAAGTAGTTCTGCTCCAAATTACTTTGTTTACATTACTGATACTTTTCCTAGGAAGGTAATCTCCTCTTCACAGAGGTGCTGTCCTGGGTGGAGGCCCTACCAACTTTATTATCAAACCCACTCTTCTTTATACCTAAAATAAAAATGCTGTAACAGCGTAAAAAGGTGTGAGCTGGAGTTTGGCTTCAATTTGTACATCTAACTCTTCCCTCCCCCCCAGACTGACAATGCTACTGTCCAAATGTGGTACTGTGCTCTTTATCCAGAGTGGAGGCACTGCAATACAGGAGGTGCGTTACCAGCCAGATCACCAGATAAAAATAGAGTGAAAAGGTCTAAAAAAAATAAAAATAAAGCAGCCACCACCAACTATTGATTTATAAGCTGAACTATATCACATTGTTGGTTTTGGGCTCAACACCACTTTAAGCATATACAGTGCCTTGTTCCCAAATGTCCGACGGACCTAGAAATAAGACTGACTTCAAATTTGTCTGCCAGACTCGGCTTTTAGCGGACAACACGCTCGTCTGTGTGCTAGTCTGACGGACTAAAACTGACACTAGGGCAGCTATTGGCTACTGGCTATGAACTTCCTTATTCTACGTCATCACGTTCAAATCCGTCAGACTTTTGAAGTGATCGTGTGTGGCCAAGTCCGTTCATTTGAAAGTCCGGCGGACCTTCACTGCAAAGTCCGTCGGATTGTCCGCCAAGTCTGATCGTGTACGCGTTTTCAAAGTTGTGGGCATGTTCTGTAAATTAAATGATGTAAATCCTCAAACAATTCATGTTAATGCCAGGTTGTGAGGCAATAAAACACGAAGAATGGCAAGGGGGGTGAATACTTTTGCAAAGCACTATGTGGAGTGCCACACTTCCAGTATAGCAAAGAATAACCACTTTTTTTTTTTTTGTAATTTTAAAGTTAAAGAATCAGAGTTAAATCATAGATGTTGTCGCATACAGTTATGCAAGCTGTAGTCCAAAATTGGAGAATTACAAATCCCAGCATGCCCATCCTTAGATAAGCACCATTGCCATAATGCCCTAATGGTCAGATCACCTTACAAGCTGGTGGGTCACAGGTTGTTGGCACCAGCCCTAAGGGTTAAAAATGATATTGGCCCTCATTTTTCCAAAGAGTTGACAATATGAGTTTCACTGGCAGGGTGACTGTACTGCAGACTATAAAACAAAGCTGTGTTTACTCTTGGTACACTGCTCTCATTTTTATTATGAAGAACTACAGTCATAAAATCTATATTGACCTGCTGAAAGTTCAGTGAATTAACTTGTCTGGTTTCTAAAGCAACAGAGGGCAAAAAAAAAAAAAGGCTTCCAACTGCAAGAGACAAACAGATATCACCGCAAACCACATGAAGACTCTTCATTTAAACAGAACTCTGGTAAAAGAATATCAGGAAGCAACTCGTCACATCAGCATTAAAGCATCACCATGTTTATTTCAGTCTCCCCGATATGTACAGAAAGTCTGAGTTTCTGTGCATGTTTACCTATCGTTTATAGAATCCATTCTGTATTGTATTACTGGAAATAAAGTGCAGATGCTCTCTCACATTATTGGATCTACAGACACATGGGGACCTGGGGGTAAGGTTTTATGTGGCCAAACAACAATGCCAGGCAGATGAAACAGGTGTTTGTTACAAATCCTATTTACAATTCCAGATGGAAACAAACAATTACACTCCACTAAGTACTTGTAATGAAACTTGCCATAACACACAACACTCAGTGCAAACATTATTTATCAGTTGGCACTGCGGCATAGTTCGATTTTTATGTGGCTCTTTTGTCCATAGGAACACTATTTGTGTACATAAAATCTATATTGTCACAATTACATCAGAAGTATACTAGTCTTTTTCAGCTTTATTGGGACATTGCACCCTTAACTGACACTTCTGTCACAGACAGAGGCTGGATAATCTATACACAGGACTTCCACATCTACTAGCAGAAATTTCCCCGAAGTACATGCAGTCTACACTCTTACTAAATCCCTGTGTAGTATGCCCTTCTGTCACAAGGTTTTACAGTAGCCACTGATACCACATATGTCAGTTGTAGAGTTGATCCAGCGTGCCAGTGCTTGAGTTACATCTTATAGCCCAGACGGTCATTTCCAAACTGATTACATTGACATAGGTGAGATATTACATGTACAGAAGATAAAGATACCCCCTAGAAGGATTCTGGACTCAAGGAATGTACAAAGGTAGAAATGTAATATATAAACGTTTGTTCGTTTTTAAAAACAATTTTTGATACTAAGTGCAAACAGGGAACAGGGATATGTTAAAAAAGAGTAATTTTAATGAAAGATGAAATAATATCTCACCTAGAAGATAAAGATACCCCTAGAAGGATTGGGACTTTATGGGCTCAAGGAATGTACAGAGGTAGAAATGTAATATATAAATGTTTATTAGTATCATTTTTTTTTTTATTAAATGCAATTAAAATTATACATACAACCTATGAAAATATGTAGTATTTTACCACAAGACAGAAACAAGCATTAAACTGTCAAATACAAGGTTATGCATAAACCAATTGCCAACACCATTCAAAGTCCTTCAAGCTCCTTCTTCAGGGTGTTTTCAATTATAGTACATATAGTCTATAAAACAAAACATCTATTAGAACGTATGTCACCATCCACATGTGTATGGCATTGTCCAAGGAAAAGGACGGCTGGAATACTTACAATGCTTCAGTGAAGATGGTAAAACTCCAGCAGCCAGCAGTAGAATGATGAAGACTAATCAAAAAAGGCAGAGGAATAGTTGAGGCAGAAACAAGTAAAATGGCCTCCCCAAACACCACAGTGATTAAAAAGACATGCACTGGGATCACCTGGCATGGACGGAGAGGGAAAAGTACATGCCCAATAAGTAAATGATATAATAAATCTAGAAAAATAGTAACAAAGCATAATGTATAGTAATGGGGTTACCTATTGGGTATATAGAGCCCACAGCCTGGAAAACTTGCCAGTAGTGTCTCAGCAAACCTTATGGAACATATGTCCCAAATGGTATTACTCCAAAGATTGTTTTAATGGGAAGTTGTAAACTATGTATAATGTGCAGTCAGGGTGATTACTAAATGCCAATATTCCCCAACTCAAGCTGGATAAAATAAAAATAGAAGGGAGAAGAGAAAGATAATACATATCTATCTTTTTTACTTTTTGTTAAGAAATCTGATCCAACTTCTTATAAACAAAAGCATACCTGATCAGATGAAGTGTACAGCTTGACGCACTCTGCTGAAATGAGACCCAGACTGTCTCACAAGCAGGCATGTATGGAAATCATTCCTATCAGGAACCTTTGTGACCAATGTGCCGTCGGCACCATTGTAGTGGATCCCCTGGGAAATGGGCAAGTGGGATCGTCCCGCACTGCCCAGAAAAGAAGGGGCTTTATGTGCGGAGTGCCAACGATGGCAGTAGGGAAGGAACAACCAACTGGTCACGGGTGGGAGGGGCCACCTCCTAACCCGGAAGGGCAAAGCATATAACAAAATCAATAGAATGACACCAGGAGAGCATTCTCCCCGTATCCGTTTCCATATTTGCATCTGATCGGCCTGCGCGTGCCGAAAAATAGGAACGATACAGAGACATGAAGACAAAAGAGATGTCTGCATAATGACACCACATCACCAAAAGCATCTAGATGGTCTCCAATGTTGATCAAAGTACGTGAACAAAGATCATGCAAATCCTGGGGGAGAGAGAGGGTTCAGCCTGCATTAGCCTGATCTTTGTTAACATACTTTCATCAACATTGGAGACCATCTGGATGCTTTCCGTGATATGGTGTCATTAGGTGGCCCCTCCCACCAGTGACTAGCTCGGTGTTTGTTTCTTTCTTGCTCCCCGCTGCCATCCTGGTTGGGCTGGCGCTTGCTTGTCGGTGAGTCCTGATGCATGACGTCACTCCGCACATTACGCGCCTTCTTCTCTCGGTAGTGCATGACAACGCCGTGCGCCCGTTTCCAGGGAAATCCAACACAATGGCTCAGATGGTGCATTGGACACCAAGGTTCCTGATAGGGAATCCCTGCCACACAGGAACGATTATATAGACAACCATGTCTGCTTGTGAGACAGTCCGGTCTCATTTCAGCAGAGTGCGGCAAGCTGTACACTTCATGTCCTCAGGTATGCTTTTGTTTATAAGAAGTTGGATTTCTTATCTGACGTTAAATTTACTCTCTTTGGTAGCCCTTCTCAAGCAGAAAACACAGGCTTGGGCCAAATTGCCCCTATCGCTAATAGGCAGAATAAGTCTGCTTAAAATGAAAATCCTTCCAGTAATCTTGTATTTTGTCTGGATACCAAAATCATTTTTCAAACAATTAGAGGGCATTACTGGCACATTTCTATGAGCGCCAAAACCACCTAGGATAGGAATCAAAGTACTTCAAGAACCAGGAGACTGGGGAGGGTTGGCATTGCCGGATTGGCTCAAATATTACCTTGCGAGTCAAATAGTATTTGCCTGTAGATGGCTAATCTCAGATGATGGGGATGCGGCCATGGCGTTGGAAGCTGCACATCTAGGATCCTATGAAAGTTTGCGTCTGGCTCTGTTTAGGGGTACCAAATCGGACCTACCCATAACACTAACAACGACGGCCACCATCAGGGCATGGGAAATGGCAGTTAAATTAGCATTCCCTAGCTATACGGGTCTGTTCCCATCCACCCCCCCTATGGATGAATCGAAGAATGCCCCACTTCTACAACTTACCTGACCCCATGGCTTGGGCGGTGAAAGGGGTCAAAACACTTAGGGACCTTACAAACTTGGGAGAACTGCAGACCTTTTCCCAACTACAGACAAGACATGACCTTCCCAACTCTAATTTTTTTTGTTTTTTCCAGCTCCGCCATGCATATCAAGCACAGTTTGGAGAGTTGAAGGTAGAATCTCTGCCGTCGACGCTTGAACCTCTGCTGTCAGTGGAGGACCTGCCTAAAACGCTTTCACTAACCTACAAGGAACTTTTCAAAAGTACACCAAGGGCAGTAGCCAAATGTAGGAGTAAATGGGAAACAGAAGTCCCGGATATTCAACGTGAAGACTGGGACGATCTTCAATTTAAATTCCTGCATAGGAGCTACTACACACCGGCTAGAATTCCCAAAATATATGACAAAGAAGCGGCAGAGTGTTGGAGATGCTCTTTTTCTCCAGTAGACGCTAACCATATTTTCTGGCAATGTCCTCATATCCAAAGTTTTTGGAGAGAGGTCACAACCTGTATCTCAGACGTGTTAACAATACCCATTCCTTTGACAGTGCGGGTGTGCTTGTTGGGTTTAGTGGAGGAGGTGGTTCCTCCAAGGGTTTTAGTACTGTAGATAAAATTGTTAGGCCCATCAATTGTTGTAATTTTTTTATACAAAACTGTACAATAAACAGAAATTTATAATAAAAAAAATGGATTTCTTAACATATGATATATTATCTTTCTCTTCTCCCTTGTATTTTTATTTTATCCAGCTTGATTTGGGGAATATCAGCATTCAGTAATCACCCTGAATGCACATTATACAAAGTTTACAACTTCCCATTAAGACAATCTTTGGAGTAATACCATTTGGGACATATGGCAAGTTTTCCAGGCTGTGGGCTTTATATCCCCAATAGGTAACCCATTACTATACATTATGCTTTGTTACTATTTTTCTAGATTTATCATATTATTTACTTATTGGGCATGTGCATTTTTCTCTCTGTCCTTGTCAGGTGATCCCAGTGCATGTCTTTTTAATCACCTTTCTGTTTGGGGAGGCCATTTTACTTGTTTCTGCCTCAACCATTCCTCTGCCTTTTTTTGACTGGTCTTCATCATTCCTCACTTGTTTTTATTCTACTGCTGGCTGTGTGTTACAATCTTCACTGAAGCATTTTTAAGTATTCCAGCCTTTCTTTTCCTTGGACAATGCCGTACACATGTGGATGGTGACATATGTTCTAATATATGTTTTGTTTTATAGACTATATGTATTAAGATTTCTGAAACCTTCCCTGAAGGAGCTTTAAGGACTTGTTGGCAATTGACTTATGCATAACCTTGTATTTGACAGCTTAATGCTTTTTTCTGTCTTGTGGTAAAATACTACATATTTTCATTGGTTGTATGTACAATTTTATTTGCATTTCATTTTTAAAAACTATTTTTGATACTAAAAAACATTTATATATTACATTTCTACCTTTGTACATTCCTTGAGAGCCCATAAAGTCCCAATCCTTCCAGGGGGTATCTTTATGTTCTAGGTGAGATATTATTTCAGCTTTCATTAAAATTACTTTTTTTTTTAACATATCCCTGTTCCCTGTTTGCTCTTTTCTCATTTGTACCAGGTGGAACCCCCTGATCACAAAAGGCAATTTGGAATTATTGACTGAAAGGAATTACATGGTTGTGCATGTCATATCATGTTATCATTTTAAAATATGAGATAGTGCCTGTGAAAATTTTTACATAGCATTTGAGGTCAGAAGATGGTGAGTCTGGCACTCTAGTGCTTCAGAAATCTGGTTTACCACTGCACTGTAAATACAGACCTGTATGGCTGCATATATCAACTTACACCCAGTGCTGAATAACTCAGACTATTGACAAATTCCCTTCACTTCTCTTAGCAAAGATTGCAATCATATTGAAGTATAACTACACTGTAACTGAGCACTATTTTTTATTAATTTTCAATATTCAAAGCAAAATCATCCATCCATCTATGTATTATGCTTTATTTTGCTAGAAAAACACCCCCTAGCATTTCTGGCCATGGCCATCTTGAGTCAGGGCAGATGACTCATGTAGCACTTCCTGGAATCAATCTGCCCTTAGCTCAGACAGGCAGAAAGGAGGGTGTGATTAGCTGAGAAAACTCCACCCCTGCTGAAGATTCCTGGGATGTATGACAATTTTCCTAGGACTGGACACCAAGAGGTAACTGAAAACATGTAAAAAAAAGAAGTTTAAAACAAGTACAAATGACCCCTGACGGACGGTTCCACACCCCCGCGGCCGCTGCCATTTTGAGGCCCAAGGAGCCAGCCCCATCCTCCTTACCCAGGTGCACTAATCTACAGGAAACTGCCATCCCATACTCCACCCCCTGTGTCAGCATCCTTGGAGGGGGTAGGCTGGGTGTGGGGCAACTGGGGACCAACAACCAACCCCACCTGGCCCCAGAGAGAACTCAGTATTGCAACAGCCTGCCAGCCCTGCAGGAAATTTTCCTCTCTACCCATCTCAGGCTCTTAAAGGGACATACCCATCTCAGGCTCTTAAAGGGACATACCCATCCAACTTCACCAGATCACAGACTCATGCCCTCAAAGAGCAAATCAGCGACAAAAAAGGTGCCCGCCCAGTGCCCCAGTGCTATCCTGGATCAACTCAGATTGTTGTTAACAGACATGGACCAGGCAGCGAACCCGACGGCCATTCCACCTCCGCAGACGCCGCCACAGACGAGTGACACTGCTGTTATCCTCTCAGCCATAGAACAGTGTAGAACCTCCCTATTGGTCCGCATCGACCACCTGGCTGAGGAATGTAACCTCATCAGGGCAGATCTGGATAAAATCAGGGGCAGACTTTCCGAGACTGAGTGGCGGATCTCTACCATGGAGGATCTCGCTGCCCGCCATGATGACGCCCTCCATTCCATGCAGCGCACCGTCCAATCCCTCGTGCCTATCTGATGACGCAGAAAATCCTCTCCGGAGGAATAATGTCAGGGTCCTGGGTCTCCCCAAGGGAGCAGAGCGGGACCCCTCTGATGAGTTTGCAGAGGCCTTCTTTAACTGGTTCCCGACCAGCGCATGCCGATGTACGTCAGCAGAATGGAACGGGCAGGCAAATGGGCGTACCTGTATGCCCCTTTAAATTTGCCGCCCTGCCATCACGAGCGCGCCGCTGGCGGTGTGCTCGCGTGCTGGTCGGGACCCCGTAAGTCCAGTCGCGGGTCCCGCGGACTCGATCGCCGCGGGCATACCCGCGATCGTCTCACGGGGTGGCTGAATGAGGAAATGCCGTTGTAAACAGCATCTCCCCGTTCTGCCTAGCAACTAGTGAGGCTGATCTCTGCTCCATGTGATTGGAGCAGAGATCAGTGTTCACTAAATTAAAGCCCAGCCCCCAACAGTTAGTAACACATCCCTAGGAACACTTAACCCCTACACTGCCACCCACTGGTTAACCCCTTCACTGCCAGTGTCATTTACACAGGAATCACTGCATTCATATAGCAGTGATTACTGTATAAATGACAATGGTCCTAAAAATGTGTCAAAAATGTCCGATGTGTCCGCCATAATGTCGCAGTCACAATAAAAATCGCTGATCGCCGACATTACTAGTAAAAAAACATATTAATAAAAATGCCATAAAACTATCTCCTATTTTGTAAACGCTATAACTTTTGCGCAAACCAATCAATAATCGCTTATTGTGATTTTTTTACCAAAAATATGTAGAACAATATGTATCGGCCTAAACTGAGTGAAAAAAAAAGTTTTTTTATATATTTTTGGGGGATATTTATTATAACAAAAAGTAAAAAATATTTTTTCCAAAATTGTTGCTCTATTTTTTTTATAGCGCAAAAAATAAAAACCGCAGGGGTGATCAAATACCACCAAAAGAAAGCTCTATTTGTGGGAAAAAAAGGATGTCAAGTTTGTTTGGGAGCCACGTCGCATGACTGCGCAATTGTCAGTTAAAGCGACGCAGTGCTGAATCGCAAAAAGTGGTCTGGTCTTTCACCAGCAAAATGGTCCGGGGCTGAAGTGGTTAAGACACTTCTCAACCTGACCCAGGTCCCCCTGACCCATGTGGTGGAAAGGGCCCACAGAGTCCCGACCAGCTGGAGCACCCCTGGGGGCCCACCAAGGCCCTTTCTTGTGAGGTTTCTGAACTTCAGAGACCATGATCGCATTCTAAGTGAGGCACGCAAGCTTCCCACCCTTCCCGTTGAGCACACTGTGGTACATCTTTATTCTGACTTCTCCGCGGACCTACATAGACATCGCAAAACCTTCACTGATGTCAGAAGACGGCTAAGGGAAATCAAGTACTCCATGCTTTACCCAAGTCACCTGCGAGTTCAACATGGCAGTTCGGTGACATTTTTTGAATCCCCTGAAGAGGCAGTTAACTGGATACTATCCTTGCAGCCCCTTCCAAGGCAGGGAGACTAGGGCAGCTCACCCCCCTACTTGTGACGATGCTCTACCCTGTACTTCTTTGTTCCTAATTAATAGGAGCTGCAGCAAGACTTTTCAACACCTTCTCAATGTCACTGTGCCCGCACATGGCAGAAATGATGGGAGTCACCCTCCCCCCCCCCCCCCCCACCGTTTGCTGTTAGAAGCTATATACCATCAGGGTTATTCCCTGGAACTCTGAGCCTCTCATAGGCAATTTCTGTTGGTACCAAAGTTTAGGGATTTCAACTACAGGCTTGGTTATGTTGGGGTATTGGCTAAATAGTAGGGAGTTTTTTTTTACCAAGGTTATAACTACTCGATTGTCTGAATACACTGTCATGCTTATCACCACTCCATTTTCATTTCTATGCCACTGCTGAGAAACTTTTAAAGGTCAATTATTGAAACATATGCCGAAAGTCTTCACCAACTATCTGAAATTATTACATGATGGCTATGTCTGAAGTTAAACTGGTTTCCTGGAAAATATGAGGCCTGAATGATAAATTTAAATGTTCCTTACTGTTCAAATTCCTAGCTTCCCACAAGCCCCACATCCTCTTTCTACAGGAGACTCATCTCATGGGAAGTAGGATATTGGCTCTGCATAGATCTTGGGTAAGACAGGCCTTCCATGCCACATACTCGACCTATGCAAGAGAAGTCGCAATCTTAATTAATAAAGCCTTACCATGTAAAGTTGAGAGAGTGGTCTCTGACCCTGCTGGCAGATACATAATTCTGTTACTTGAACTTCATTCAGTCCTCTGGGCATTTGTAAATATCTACCTACCCCCTCCTGTAGACCCCACTCTACTTTTCTCCATTAGCGAGAAACTAGCTTCCCTTCCCTCCACACATATCATTTTTGCTGGGGACTTTAATTCAATTGTTGACCCCTCCTCTAATCCTCAGTGCACTGATCTCACTCAATGGGCGAACACCTTTGCTCTAACTGAGATATGGAGATGGCTCCAGAGTCTTTTCACACCTGTCCACAACCCAAAAATCTGGCTCCAGAATTGATTTTGCATTTGGCAGCACTCCGGTGCTTTCTAAAGTGTCTGAGGTCTCGTATCTCCCAGCGGGACTCTCGGATCACTCTCCGCTTGAAATAGGCTTCCAGCTGGGTAGACGGAAAGATCGGGGCACCTGGAGGCTAGCTCCCAGATGGATTAACAATGACAGTGTGTCTGAGCTCATATCTCCACAACTCGAAGATTACTGGTCTCACAATACGGACACGGGTCCTCCTGGGGTGGTGTGGGATGCCTTCAAGGCTACGATCCGAGGCTCTTATATTTCAGCCATCAAAGCTACTAGAGCCGATCGCGCCTCTGAAACTTCAAGACTAGAAGGACTGGGGGCTGACGTTTCTGCCTTCTTTGCTGAGCAACCCACACCATCCAATTATCTCCAACTGGCCCAAGACAGGAGAAATATAGCTCTACACTACACTTCTCTAACCCAAACTGATGTCCGATTGTTGTCTGGTAAAATATTTGAATCAGGGGATAAAAACGGATGTCTGCTAGCCAATCTGGTGGCTGACCCGCAATTTCAAACTATAGTCCCCGAATTATTATCAGAGACCGGGACTAGTATTACTGATCCCGACGCAATCCTCCAAAAATGTTATGTCTTTTTTAGCAACCTATATCATCAACCCCACTGCCCTGCTCCTGAGGTTCTCGAATCTGAACTGCAACAATTACATCTCCCCAGCCTCTCATCAATAGAGATCAAGGCCCTGGATGCCCCAATAACAACCCAGGAGATAGAGTTGGCCATCGCCTCGCTACCTCCCTCCAAAACCCCTGACCCCGGGTGACTGTTATAAAAGATGCACCAAGATTATAGCTCCCAAGCTCCAGCTACTCTTCTCCCACTGCTTGGTGGTCAACTCCTTACCACACACTATGTAGGAAGCCCACATTATTCTCATCCTTAAACCGGGCAAGGACCCGAATCACTGTGCCTCCTACAGGCCTATTTTTCTATCGAACTATGATCTAAAAATTCTGGCCAAGGTACTCGCCACTAGGCTGGTCAGAGTTCTACCAGATTTGGTCGACACTTGCAAGCCAGCGGGATTGGTTGGCTAGTCAACAAGTCTATAAAATAGCTCTTCTGAAAAAAGCAGAGAATAGACGGATATTTCAGCGCCAGCATTACTTTGGCGAAGGAGAGAGGGTAGGTAGAACCCTCTCCCTCCTGGCTCAAACTAATGGCGCGTCAACAGTAGCCCAGGCAATTAAGTCCCCTACAGGCGATCTTGTCACCAGCCCCCCCGCGATTATGAGGGTACTCCATGATTACTATAAAAATTTATACAAATCCGCCATCCAGGGACAAGGTAACTTAGCTACCGATTTTTTACTTCGGACAGTAATACCAACTTTATCAATGGACGACAAACTATCCCTCGAGCTACCACTTACGCTGGAAGAATTAAAAAATGCGGTAGCTGCAATGCCCAACGATAAATCTCCAGGGCCAGATGGCCTCCCTGTAGAAATTTACAAACGTTACGGGGATGTGCTACTTCCGGAACTCCTGGGGACATTGAATTACGCATTGGAGACGGGGGAACTCCCCGCCTCGATGCGGGAGGCCAATATTATCTTAATCTTGAAGGAGGGGAAGGACTGCCAGGAAGTTCCATCATACCGCCCGATATCCCTGCTATGCTCGGATATTAAAATACTAGCCAAAGCACTAGCAATTCGGCTAAATACATATATCCATAAACTCATACACCCAGACCAGTCGGGCTTTATCCCGGGCAGGGCAACCAGTGCTAATATTAGAAGA
Organism: Lithobates pipiens; assembly: GCF_037356315.1. Lineage (NCBI taxonomy): Eukaryota > Metazoa > Chordata > Amphibia > Anura > Ranidae > Lithobates > Lithobates pipiens. The sequence continues at coordinate 335,855,536 of NW_027507718.1, forward strand.
GTCTTCCTTAACGTTCAAATACCCAGAGATAATGAGGGGGCGGGGGCTATTTTAGCACTGGACGCTACTAGGGCCTTTGACAGTTTGGAATGGGGCTATCTGTGGAGGGTCCTGGAGAGGTTCGGATTCGGCCCCTTATTTATCCAGTGGATAAAATTAATGTACAATAAACCCAGGGCCAAAATTAAGATGGGTACTGAAGTCTCTGAATTATTCCAACTGGAGAGAGGTACAAGGCAGGGGTGCCCGTTGTCCCCCCTCCTTTTTGTGCTGGCCATGGAGCCTTTGGCGGCTCTGGTAAGATCTTCCCCGGATATACAGGGATTTCGGCGGGGTAGTGATGAGGAAAAAATTGCCCTATTCGCGGACGATGTCCTATTTTTTATCGGCGACGTGGACTCTACCCTGAATAGAGTGATCCACCTGATGGGCGAGTTTGGTCAACAATCAGGCTTAGAGATCAACTGGGGCAAATCAGCCCTTCTACCACTGTCCAGGCATGGGGAACAGGGGGTGCCCTCAACGATAGTAGGCCTGGAGACGGTGACCAAGCTGAAGTATCTGGGCATCTGGATATCTGGGGATGTAAGCCAATATGCCAACGAGAACTTAGCACCACTACTGCTGAAAATGAAGATGAAACTTAATAGGTGGTGCGGCCTCCCTCTCTCGGTGGCGGGACGCTGCAGCCTAGTAAAAATGCTTTGGCAACCCCAAATACTTTACATTTTACATAATTCTCCAATTTGGATTAACCAGAAATGGTTCCAAACCATGGACTCGCTCATCCGGGAATTAATCTGGAAAAAGGGGCATGCTCGGATAGGGTTGCATACGCTGCAGCTCCCCGTCGCGGAGGGAGGGCTGGCCATTCCCCACCTGGGCGCATACTTCCTGGCCGCCCAACTTCAGCATTTAGCAGGGGCAGGGTGTCAAGAGGGGGGGCCTACTAACCATAAGTTGATGATGTTGGGAGCACCTCATAAATTGGTACCCGAAGCCCTGGAGGCTAACTCCTTTTTTTATAGATGCCCTACTAATATTCTAATGAGGAAGGTATGGCAGCAAGCAAAGCAAAAGCTAGGCTATGCGGGTGTAACTACTTATACCCCTCTATGGCGCAATTGCCATCTGCCCGAACTAAATAAGGTAGATAGAGCTCCGGAATGGGATAGCCAGGGGATTAACAGATTAGTGCATCTCTACGAGGGGAATGTAATCAAACCTTTTGAAACGATCAGACAGGAATTTAATGTCCCTAATAGGTCGTTCTATAAATATTTGCAGTTGAGACATGCAATTCAAGCCCAATACGGGTCATTTGATATCGAACGCACTGAAATCCCCCAGCTCCAGGCCCTCATAGATCATAGGCATGTAAAAGGCCAGATTTCGAGGCTATATACAAAGCTTAGAGGCAGCTTTTTGAAAGGGGAAGGCCCAGCCAAGAGTAGGCAGGGTTGGATAGGGGACGTTGGCCCGATATCTCGGGAACAATGGGCTAAAACGCTGGAACAGGGGCATTTGGCCTCTATATCTCCATCTCAGCAAGTGTCCCATTTGTTCCTTATATACCGGGCATACTACACCCCCCAGAAGCTATGGAAAATGGGCAGGAAACCTAGGGATGAATGCCCTAGATGTGGGGCACCGGGTGATCTCTTCCACATGGTATGGAAATGCCCAAAACTGTATAGCTATTGGCTAGAAATAGTTCTTAAAATAAACAGAGCTTTCAAGACCACTCTGAAACCCGAGGCCAGGGCCTGTCTACTGGGGATATTTGAAGAGACAAATATTCCGTCGCCGATTAAGCCATCTGTCTTAAAGTGCCTATATCAAGCCAGGCGACTGATAGCAATTAATTGGCAAGCTAAAAATCCCCCGGATACTGGACATTGGGTTAATGCAATTAACTCTTTAATATGGTGCGAGAGAGCAATGCTTATAAAGCTAAATAATTTAAGAAAATTTGAGATATTATGGTATCCTTGGCTGAGCGACATGGGGTTCCCTTTGGAGTGAGGCCAACACAAGAATGGTTTAGTACCCGCTGGCTGGGGGGTAGGGAGGAGCATCTTCCCTCCCCCCCTTAGGTGGACTCTCTTTAGGGTGTTTTTTTCTACCCCTTTTCTTAAACGGTTATAGCTATCTGGTTATGACTGGGGCGGTTGCTGCCGGCGCTGCGTGCTCGAGGTGGGGTTAGGGTTGGGAGGGAGGTTCGGGGGGAATAGGGGGGGGGGGAAGTGTATTGAGGGGAGGTACTAATGAGTAGCTGTGGTACGGCAGTCTTAGCGTAGCAATTTGCTTGATATGTAACCTGTCTCTTTTTTCCCTTTCTATACGGTACAATACCGCTATCCATGTGCGGAAAACTCTTAATAAAAAGCATTTCAATTAAAGAAGGGTAGGAGGAGGGTAAGAGAAGGAGAGTAAGAAAGGAAAGAAGGGAAAAGAAAGGATAAGGAAGGGGAACGAGGAAAAAAAAAAGGAAAGAAAAGAGAGAAAAAGAAGGGAAAAAGAGGAAAAAGGAGGTATATGTTGGTATAGAGCAGGGGAGGAGGGGTTTCGTCTCCCGCCCCATAACACAACTTTTAGTTGGGGCGTTGAGGTGTGGGGTCGATGCCACCACCCCTCGCCTATTACTAGCAATATACTTACCATTTAAGCTCAAACGCGATTGAAGCTATGTCTACGTTTTACTCAACTGCATTATATCCTATACCCCAGAATATATTAGGCTACGCTACCCTGCCCTTTTAATTTGTCTCTTTGGATATGTGGAAACCTCAATAAAAATCATTGCAATTGAAAGAAAAAAGACGAGCTACAATGATGTGATGTGAAGACGAGGAAAACTAAAATGAACGCTAAGCTGATTGGCGCCTCGCAGATGAACTCGCTGAAGTAGCCCAGAAAAAAAAAAAAAAAAAAGATTTGGTCGACACTGATCAAACCGGGTTCATGCCAGGAAAATCTACTGACATAAACCTAAAAAGGGTTCTCACTCATCTGCAGCTCATAAACTCTCATTCACAAACCCGGGTAATGGTAGCACTAGATATTGAAAAAGCCTTCGATATGGTAATATATGAAATCAGTACTGCAGTCCTTTGGTTTTGGTCCCTCTTTTTGCAAGTGGATAGATATATTGTATAAATCACCAACAGCACAGATCAAACTAGGGGGCCTGCTGTCTGACCCCTTCCCAGTGGAAAGAGGAACTAGGCAGGGGTGTCCTCTCTCCCCATTTTTGTTTGCCCTGGTCATGGAACCCCTAGCCACAGCCCTCAGAAACTCACATTCTGTGAGGGGCATTAAAGTAGGTACCACACTGAAAAACTCGCTCTATATGCGGATGACCTCATGCTGTTTCTCAATGACCCGGGATCCTCCCTCTGTGCAGGCCTGAATATCATATCTGAATTCTCCGAACTAACTGGGCTCAGAGTTAATTGGGAAAAATCCCAAGCACTACCTATTGACTCTCAGGCAAAACTTCATGCAGACCCCTCTGTCTCACTAACCTGTACAAGTGATATAGTCTCCTATCTATTTACTAATGTTAGCAGCGTAGGGATTAAACATAGTCAATGTTGATAGAGAGAGTGAAGTTTCCACTTAAGCTTTCAGTATGCATGAACAATCAGCAACTGCAGAAGTAGTGCTGGCCATTGCGATCAGGAATCTCAGTATGTTCTGCAGACTGTAAAACATCAAAACAGTACTGTGTTGAATGCTATTTTAAGATTAGGTATTCTATTGCCAAATACGCCAATAGGCATACCCAGAAGACAAACCGACCCAATGGCATCTGGAGAAAATGAAATGGACCAGATTGCAGGCAAAAAAATAGTGTGTCTATAAACAAACAAAACATGCAGAAATGTGCATGTATGCATAGCGAGAAAGAGATGTACTTAATATTTTTATTTTTTTTTTTGCCTTGACATTGAATTTAAGCCATAAAAATACCTTTTGCCTTGCAATAAACTGCTGCTAAACAGAACTGAGATATAGGAAATAAAGTAGCTCTCAGAGCAATACTGTACCCTCTTTAACACTGTCCCCCGCAGTAATTCCTTTTTATCACTAGATGTCCTCAGTCTTCAGGGTTGAAAGATAGGGGAGCTAGGAACTGAGCTTCAATGTTAAGTGTAAATCTATAAAAGCATTATTTTTGAATGGGCCACTCCATCCAAAAGTATTATTTCAGTAAAGGGGATCCTATACTTTTGGATTCTTTTCATATTTTTGTTACACAGAATGCATGACAATGAGCTAAAAAAGGCAGAAGTTGATAGGAACATATAAAACTCTAAGGTGAACATGAAAACAATATGGGAATATGGCAAGGAGAACTCAGTGTTGGAGCTTCCAAGACATAGAAATCCCAGCCCATGAAGAATCATCTATATTATACCACTTCTGGGAGGACTGTACGTTAAATGGCTGGATTAGATGTGGAGCAACAGGACTTACTGAGTGGCTAGATATGGTCTAAGCAGTAATTGGTTCTGCTTAAAGTGGTTGTAAAGTCTCAAGTTTTTTTCACCTTAATGCATTCTATGCTGCAGCTGCCCCCCTGTGCTGCAGCTGCCCCCCAGACCCCCCTTTTTCTTACCTGAGCCCGATCTGATCCAGCCATGTGCACAAGCCCAGTGGCTCCAACTGCTGTCTCTCTCCTCTTTGGACAGATTGATAGCAGCGGGAGCCATTGACTTCTGCCACTGTCAATAAAATCCCGTGACACTGGAGTGGGTGGCAGGGCTGAGTTTTACTGTCTATGTCAATAGACTCAGCAGCAGGACTCAGGAGCAAGCCCACACGGGTGCCCCCATGGAAAGCGGCTTTCTGTGGGGGCACCTGATGAAGGGGAGGGGCCAGGAGCACCATCGGGGCACCCCAGGTAAAGAGGATGGGTTGCTCTGTGCAAAACCCTTGCACAGAGCAGGGAAGTACACGCATGATTGCTATTTTTTACAAACACTTTAACACTGAGCAAAGGGGATGGGTTCTAAATCTTGATCTGCTGTCTGTGCTTGTTTAACCTCCCTGGCGGTATGATTATTTCAGATTTTAGGTGCTGAAAGCGTTACAATTATTTTGCATGAAAATTTGGCGTTTTATATTGTAGTCCTGTAATTCTTAGGAATAACTCACTTAAATCTGTCCAAACCAGAGTCTAGCAGACATCCCGGGTATGATAAAGTTTGAAAAATGAAATCATAAATTATAATATAATAAATAACTATAAATAATTATACCAAATAATAATATAACAATAATAAAAATGATTTAATAATGTAATCAAATCAAAAACACTGAAATTTGCTCAGTTGCAGAATTGTCACTGTTATTACTTTTCAATATTTGATGACGGATCTCCCCACAAATCGCTATCGCTCAATTCTGGGAGTGATTCCAATTTATAATCACTGTTTTCTAGCTGGTCTAAAACAATTTTTGATGTAAAGGTACAGTTTTGGTTGCTATGGACAATCTCCAGTTTCCAGGCATAAAGAACAGTTTTTATAAGATAAAACTGCATGCAGGGCACTGGGCAGACCACTAGGGACAAATGGGATGTGAAATGATTACATACAGCAATGAGATCGGCTCCATGATAGATCGAGGGGAGGACGAGCCGCTCATACAGCGGGGGGACATCGCTGGATCCAGGGGAGAAGGTAAGTACACCTCTCCCTGCATTCAGCGATACGGTCCCGAGTCTGGCTCGGGGTTAATTTAAAATTAAAATTACTGCTTAAAGTTAGCCATGTACATCTGCAATCTCTGTAAAAACTCCCATAGATTTGCATACAATTATGTAGTGCAAAACCTGCCTAATCACATATGTGAGATGTGAAAAACACAAATATTTTTCCATATTTGCCTGATTGCTTGGGTGAAAATTCTGGCAAAAATTACACAGTGAACCATTATTATGATAATTTTCCTAAATGTAGGTAAGCACATCATAATAGACTATAATTATATTAAACGTAGTAAATTGCTTCCCCTAAGGAAAAACACTGTAACCTTTCTAAAAAAATCAATGTAGCAAAGAAGACCTGTCAATGTGTGATATCCGAATGCACAGAATTGATGCACAAACTAATTTAAAAGTCAATAACTTAGTCAATGAGATATTAGACCTAAACAGGTAAGCACACTCGAAGCTGATAAAAAAAGTCATTTAGCTGCCATGCAGCTTGTACGAATGTATCCTGCTTACCGTTACTATAGAAATCAGAATACCAAGAAGAATTACAGGCTTTATAAGCAAAAGGTCAGCAAGAGGTGGCTGTAGTCTTACGGAACATTATGCAATGCTAATCCTGAATTTCTCAAGCTGCAAACAAATTAGCATCTGAAAACATAGACAAGTAAATGCTGAATATCGCATTTACTGTGCCTGAATATCACCTTGCACAGCTAACATAGCTGGTTCATCTTGCTTTGCACTTTGTTTATGTTTGCTGCCTATTTATGCTGCCATGTAGTTTCTGACTGACACTTTTGTATCTCAATCTTTTCCTTTGTAGAAAGGTCAGTTGTAAAATTATGCTGTCTGTTCACCTGCCCAAGTAGGCTTTAGAAGCAAATAACAAATGGAATTATGTTATTTACATCTACCGGTAATATACATTATATTGCTATACACGTATAAACTTTCAGGTACTTTTAGCCACTTTTGATAAACTGTTATTTCAACAATCAAAAGTTCTTGTTTAAAACCAAGCATCTGATCATCTAACTGGAGTCAACTGAATGAATTAGGCTATAAATTGTCAGCAACAACAGAGGTTATTAAACAAAAAATCTAAACCAGAAAAAAAAAATGATGGAATACTTCCTTCAGGTTTGATTAAGGCAATTTTGACCCCATCTCCTTGTGGTCATCTAAAATCACTTCTGTCTGTGTTCGATCGCTTTCAGATTAAGACTAGGCACAGGTAGGAAGATTATGTAAATGAGAGTTAGCTGCCATTCCTTACCTAAATAGCTACACACTGGAACCTGTAATGGTTTTCCTCAGTTCATGGCAACTTTCACACACACATTGGTAGTACATCCACCTCTTTTGTGGAGAAAAGGACATCAGTTTTCAACAGAGATTTACAAGTTCTCAGGCCAAGTGATATTAGGGGTTATTTACTAAAGGGAAATCTACTTTGCACTGCAAGTGCATTTGGAAGTAAAGTTGCTGTAGATCTGAGGGGGATATGCAAGGAAAATAAAAAACAGCATTTTTGCTAGTACATGGTTGGATGATAAAATCAGCAGCGCTTCCCCTCATTTCAGATCTACCCCTCATATCTACAGCGACTGCACTTCCAAGTGCACTTGTGTTGCAAAGTGGATTTGCCTTTTGTAAATAACCCCTATGTTCTCAAAGTTGGAAAGCCTTAGCTAATTAGCTGTCATTCTCAATGCAAATGATTAGGCAGCTGGCTCAGCAAGCATTATAGTGGTCCATGTGATAAAATTATTGACCAAATGAAGTGAAATACTGATACACTGAAAATGTGGTCATATAGGTCAGCCAATATTTGGGTTCATCATACAGTATGTGACCAACATCATATTAAAATATGACTTAAAAAACTTGCACGCCATGCTAAGCAATAACTGCCACTGTGCATGCATATTGAGCTGTTATTCAAAATTCAAGAAACATAAATGCTTTGAGAGGAGAGAACTTTCAGACATGCCATCCCCTTTATAATGTGAATGTTGTGCCATCATCTATTCACTGGGTTTGATTTACTTAAGGCAAATAGTTTGTTCACAAGAAATTCCCCTTAGCTTAGTGAACATGGCAAAAATTCAGTTTGAAATGAATTCCAAAACACATGCAAGGAAAATGAAAAAAAAAAAAAAAAAACAATAAAAAAGGTATTTTTACTTGTAAATGATTGAATGGTGGAAGTCACCAGAGCTTTACCTAATTCACTAAGCTAAGATAAAATTCCCTTGCAAAGTAAACCGCCTATTTTCCTTTAGTAAATCATCCCTGCTGCATATAGCAGAAATGTTTAAAAAATAAAAGAATAATCAAGAGGCAGAATGGAGAAATTGTAATGGGTAATTGATAAAGCAACAGTGTAAGTAACGTATTAAATTTTATGTCACACCTTAAAGAACACCTTTATAAAAAAAGTATTTATGTAATATATTCATAAGATGCAGTGCTTCAACTGTGTGGGTAGAAATATACATGACACTTTAAATCATTAATAGTCAACTGGCAATACATGGAATGTAATTAAAGCAGGCCTCTTAAAATGTACAGCGTTAACAGTCTACATTTCCTAACACTATTAACCGCTTCCCGACCGCCTCACGCAGATATACTGTAGCAGAAGGGCAAGTACAGGCAAATTAACATACCTGTACATGGCCATTTAAGAGGCAGCTTGCACGCGCGCCCACCGGGAGGTCAGTGACCACGGGTCCCACGGACTCGATGTCCGCGGGGATACCTGCGATCGTCTCACAGTGAGGAAGAATCGGGAGATGCCAATGTAAACAAGCATCTCCCCGTTCTGCCTAGTGACACTGTCACTGATCACCGCTCCCTGTAATCAGGAGCGCTGATCAGTGTAGTGTCACACACAGCCCCTCCCCCCACAGTTCAAATAACTCCCTAGGACACACTTTACCCCTACAGCGCCACCTAGTGGTTAACCCCTTCACTGACAGTCATATTTAGACAGTAATCAATGCATTTTTAATTGCACTGATCGCTCTATATATGTGAATGGTCCCAAAATGGCACCAAAAGTGTCCCATGTGTCCGCCATAATGTAGCAGTCGCGAAAAAAATGCCATAAAACTATCCCCTATTTTGTATACGCTATAACTTTTGCACAAACCAATCAATAAACGCTTATTGCGATTTTTGTTTTTACCAAAAATATGTAGAAGAATATGTATCGGCCTAAACTGAGGAAAAATATTTTTTTATATATTTTTGGGGGATATTATATATATATATATATATATATATATATATATATATATATATATATATATATATAGTAAAAAATAATGCGTTTTTTTTTTAAAAATTCCCCCAATTTTTTTGTTTATAGCGCAAAAAATAAAAACTGCAGAGGTGATCAAATACCACCAAAAGAAAACTCTATTTGTGGGAAAAAAAGGATGTAAATTTTGTTTGGGAACCATATCGCATGACAGCGCAATTGTAAGTTAAAGTGACGCAGTGCCGAATCGCAAAAAGTGCTCTGGTCTTTGGCCAGCCAAATGGTCTGGGGCTTAAGTGGTTAAGTAGGTAGAATGTGTAAAATCATTACCCATGTTATGTTCTGGCATGAAGAACCCATTCCTAACCAATGTATGCTTCTATGGAATATGAGAATTTCAAACCAATAATACCTCCCAATGCTGACATAGATCCTGATAGGCTGGTCCTGCGATGTGTAATGTCATCATGGCACTACTCTCCCTTTTACCCGATAACAGGTCTCTTGGTCTTTGAAGACTTGCAAGACAATTAGGGCAACAAGGGAAACGAGGAAACAGTCTTACAGTGTGTAGATATTTAACTATACTGGTTCTAGAACACCAATGCAGACGAAGGGTGGACCAGAAGGTCTCACTAACTAATCTAAAAGTATTTAATTATATGAAAATCAAACAAGATTTTATACACAAACAGTGATTTTTTAAACGATCTTGAATGACTAAACTATGAAGACAGATAAACCAATCTAAAACAATTGTTCTTTCCCCCATAGGGACAGAAAGGTTCATACAAGTTCATCTCTGTAATGATTATACCATGTTTTATTTCCGCTCATTCTCCATAGACCCTATGACTCAATCTAGTACAGTCAATTGCTTTGAATATTAGGAAGTTATTTTAGGAAGACACAAACCACATTCAACCACGCAGTTGTCAGAACCTTTCTATGCATCCATATGTCTGTGGTGAAAATGCCATGTGCAATCTAAAGTAAATGTAAGAGGCAATGGCTATTGTTAGTCACAATCCAACAGAGCAAAATGTGATGCTGTAAGGGAAAGAAAAGATTAATTTTCCCATCAATGCTAAATAACACATGTACTGCAGTATACAAAAAAAGGGGAAAAGTACAATCACTGTAATCAGTTCACAATGGGAAATGAAACATTGCATTACATTTATTTTGTTTGGAGGCTGGAAGAAATAACTGTCATAAGAAATTCTTTTTGTTCATAAATAATTATTTAAAATACACTATATTTTGATTGCCTTTACTGCAAGCATGGACTGTTAGGATTGCTTTTTAAATCATACGCTATGATCCACAGTGCTTGTAAACACTTAACAAATGTGGAAGGTGGCTTAGGGACCATTACAGGAACGCAATGCATGGCAATGCACATTATATGCACTGCGGTGCCATTTATTTTGAAGCATTAGGCCCATTTCACACCTGAGCGTTTTGTAGCTTGAAGCCTGAAGCTACAAAACGCTGGAGGGGAAAAAATCCATTATTCCCAATGGAGATGGTTCACATCTTCACTCCATGTCGCCTGAAGCTCAAACAAGTTCTGGAGCCTTTTTTGCCGCTCAAATCGGGCAGATTTGGGCTTTTTCTTCTTTTTGCATTGGTGACCTTTTGCCCTGCACAAAATCGCGGCTAAATGCGGTAAAAAAAACGCTAAATTGCAAAATTGCAAATTGCAAAATTGCACGATTATCTGCCTGAAAACACTATGTTCGGGTGTGAATGGGGCCTTAAGGCAACACACACATGCTGTAGCACACCATAGTAATAGCATTGGATTAAAAAATTTGTAGCACAATGGATTTTTGGTTTTGGTGTGTTGGCAGCCCATTGTTCTCAGTGCGCATTAACACACATCACAAATATACACTCACCAGCCACTTTATTAGGTACACCTGTTCAATTGCTTGGTAACACAAATTGCTAATCAGCCAATCACATGGCAGCAACTCAATGCATTTAGGCATCTACATGTGGTGAAGACGACTTGCTGAAGTTAAAACCGAGCATCAGAATGGGGAAGAAAGAGGATTTAAGTGACTTTGAACGTGGCGTGGTTGTTGGTGCCAGACAGACTAGTCTGAGTATTTAAAAAACTGCTGATTTACTGGGATTTTCACACCATCCACCATCTCTAGGGTTTACAGAGAATGGCCCGAAAAAGAGAAAATATCCAGTTAGCGGCAGTTGTGTGGACAAAAATGCCTTGTTGATGTCAGAGGTCAGAGGAGAATGGGCAGACTGGTATGGGATGATAGAAAGACAACAGTAACTCAAATAACCACTCGTTATAACCAGGGTATACAGAATACAAAACACATAGTTACATAGTTGGTGAGGATGGAAAAAGACACAATTCCATTAAGTTCAACCTGTGTGTGTGCTTTTATGTTAATATAATATAATTATAATATATAATTTCCCTGTATGTTTTGGTCGTTTAGGTGCCTATTTAATAGTTATCTAATAGTTATTTAAAATTATTGATGCTCCCCGATGAAACCACTGCTTGTGGAAGAGAATTCCACATACTTACTGCTCTTACAGTAAAGAACCCTCTATGCAGTTTAAGGTTAAACCACTTTGCTTCTAATTTTAGTGGATGGCAGTGTCTTTTTAAATTCCCTTGCGCAGAAAAGTTTTATCCCTATTGTGGGGTCACCAGTATGGTATTTGTACATTGAAATCATATCCCCTTTCAGATTCTCTCTTCTCCAGACAGAATAAGTTCAGTGCTTGCAGTCTTTCCCCAAAGCAGAGATCCTCCAGTCTCTTTATTAAGCTGGCCATACATCAATAGATTATCTGCAGATTTTCTATGGTTAGATGGAAAAAGTGCAACAGATTTCTCAATGTTCGCTAAACTGTGTGGATGGAGGAATCTCCCACTTTTTCCATCTAACCATAGAAAATCTATAGATAATCTATAGGTGTATGGCCACATTTAGATTTGTTGCCCTTTTCTGGACCCTCTCCAGCTCCTGCAGTTCCCTCCTAAACTGGACAGGTGCGGCTGGACCAGAGTCTTGTAGAGTGGGAGAATTATAATTTTATCTCTGGAGTTAATCCCCTTTTTAATGCATGCCAATATTCTGTTGGCTTTGCTTGCTGCAGCTTGGCATTGCATAGCTTATCATCTACTAAGACCCCCAGGTCCTTTTCCATCCTAGATTCCCCCAGCGAGTAGACTGCATTCATATTTTTGCCCCCCAAATGCATTATTTTCCATTTTTCAACATTAACCACTTATGGACCGCTCGCCATCATTTTACGGCGCTACTTTGAAGAGGAATATCATTGATATGGTAGCAGCTAGCTGCCATAACCCCGGTATCCTCTACTTCAGCGGGTGGTCCGCTCTCAAATAAAAGTGGTCTCTGCGGCGGATTCTCCGATAGATCCCTTTTATCCCACCGATCACGTCCTGTCTCCTGTGTGGTATGGAGTTGAGTAAAAGGAAGATGGCCCCCACCCGTCTCCATATCATTGCAGGGCAGAGGCAACGTAAAAAAGTCACTTCCGCCCATAGCTCTTAAAGGGACAATTATTTTTTTCAAATTACATTTTTTTTTTTTTTATTACATTTTAGTGTAAATATGTGATCTGAGGTCTTTTTACTCCAGATCTCATATTTAAGAGGTCCTGGTATGCTTTTTTTTCTACTACAAGGGATGTTTACATTCCTTGTAATAGGAATAAAAATTACACTTTTTTTTTTAAAAAGAACAGTGTAAAAATAAAAAATAAAAGGTAAAATAAATAAGAAATTATTTTTTTTTAAGCGCGTCCCATCCCGTCGAGTTCGCGTGCAGAAGCGAACACATATGTGCATAGCACTCGCATATAAAAACGGTATTCAAACCACACATGGGAGGTATCGCCGTGATCGTAGGCACGAGAGCAATAATTCTAGCCCTAGACCTCCTCTTTAACTCAAAACATGCAACCGGTAGAATTTTTTAAACGTCACCTATGGAGATTTTTAAGGGTAACAGTTTTTCGCCATTCCACGAGCGGGCAAAATTTTGAAGCGTGACATGTTGGGTATCAATTTATTCGGCATAACATTATCTTTCACAATATAAAAAAAATAGGCTAACTATACTGTTGTCTTATTTTTTAATTCAAAAAAGTGTATTTTCTTTCAAAAAAAAAGTATGCTTGTAAAACCACTGTGCAAATACGCTATGACAGAGAGAATTGCAACGACTGCCATTTTCTTTTCTAGGGTGTTAGAAACAAATATATATGTTTTGGGGTTCTAAGTAATTTTCTAGCAAAAAAAATAGCTTTTAACTTGTAAACACCAAATCTCAGAAAGAGGCTTGGTCCTTAAGTGGTTAAACCTCATTTGCCATGTATTTGCCTACCCCATTAATTTGTTTAGATCTCCTTGCGAGGTTTCCACATCCTGCATAGCAGTTATTGCCTTGCTTAGCTTAGTATCGTCTGCAAATAATGAGATTGAGCTGTTTATCCCATCCTCCAGATCGTTTATGAATAAATTAGGATTGGTCCCAGGACAGAACCTTGGGGGACCCCGCTTTCCACACCAGAACATTCCAAGTTCTCTCTCTTTATCACCACCCTCTAGACTCGCCCATGTAGCCAGTTTTCAATCCACATACTCACCCTTTGGTCGACAGACCTTAGTTTGTAAAGTAAAAGTTTATTTATGGGGAACTGTATCGAATGCCTTTGAAAAATCCAGATACACCATGTCTATAGGCCGTCCTTTATCTAGATGGGGCAGCTCACCTCCTCATAGAAGGTCAACAGGTTGGTCTGGCAAGAACGATGCTTTATGAATCCATGCTGATTACTGCTAACAATACAGTTTTTATAACTAGAATCTTGTATATAGTTCCTTATCATTCACTCCAAGAGCTTGCAAACTATTGACATTAGACTAACTTGTCTGCAATTCCCAGGGATATATATTGGCCCTTTTTAAATATTGTTGCTACATTGGCTTTTCTCAAATCAACTGGTACCATTCCAGTAAGTAGACTGTTCGTAAAAATTCCCCTGTATGTCCACATCTATGATCAGGTCTGTATTTGTTAGTAATGAGTATGTCTAGTAACGCATTGTTTCTTGTTGGCGCATTTACAAATGTCATGGCCTACCTGAGTATTGTTGCTGACCATGTCCTTACCTTTATGACTTCAGTGTATCCATCTTCTGATGGCTACTTTCAGCACCATGTCACAAAGCTCACATCATCTCAAACTGGTTTGCTGAACGTGACAAAGAGTTCCCTGGCTTCCACAGTCACCAGATCACAATCCAATAGAGCATGGGATTCGGTGGAATGGGAGATTCACATCCTGGATGTGCAGCCGACAAATCTGCAGCAACTGTGTAATTCTGTCACGTCAATATGGACCAAAATCTTGGAGAAATGTTTCCAACAATTTGTTGAATCTATGCCATGAAGAATTAAGTACGAAGGCAAATGGGGGTCCAACCCGATAATAGCAAGGTGTACCTAATAAAGTGTCTGGTGAGTGTATATGAGCCATTCATGTTTCAATACGTACTTTAATAACGTAGGAATTTTCACTTACTAATAAAATTATTTTTATTGAAGTCCAAAAGGAAAAGGGTATCCTTGATTCAAGTATTCCCACTCCTACTCAAGGAAATTCAACTCCCACAATATGTGAGGACAGAAGGCTTAACACCAGGGACTACTCTATCACTCACATTTTGGCTTTCTTCGGTCTGGTCCTTTGGATGTTAGCAGACAAGGACATGGCTTAAGAGCCATTCAGCGTGAGGGCATTCAGGTAATCTGTGAGATAAATGCGCTGGGTTCATAGAAATCCCAAAAGGGGGCAAGCACTTTTGTGAGCACCAAGCGAGCTCAAATAGTAGTGCTATAAACTGGAAGTACTGGTCTCCTACTGCAAAACAAAGGAAGCGTGGGTGGGAAAATGGAAATATGTAGCTAGACAATTTATACATCTACTGATGCAAGAAATTCCATTGTCTGAGAGAAGAAATGAGATCTTGCAGATTCTATCTGGAATTTTGGAACACAAAGAAATCAGTGATTTTATATCCAGTATTGGGCAAATGCGATACCTTGGTTTGGAACTTTCAATACTACTGAATATAAACCTTGAAACTGTTCTTCTGAAAGTACTGGTATAATCATTCCCTATGCCTAAAGTTTTTACAAGGCAGTCTTTAAATCTTCATTGCTATGGTCAGAAGATGGCAGGCTGGAAGGTAAAAAGCAAGGGGGGGGGGGGGGGGGGGTAGAAATTATTTTGGAACCCATTTGAAATGACAGATTGTACCCAGAAGGCTGGGATATCTTGGATCCAGACTGGCGCAAACATTTTAGCCACAAAATTAGAGATGCACATGAGATAAGAGAGATTTTTGAGACATGTTAAATGACAATTTCAAGAGAATCAACACAAGACATGGATGGATCAGCATTCATTGTTCTAAGAGAACAGGGCCTTCAAAGAGAGGTTCCTGTTCTCTGTTCATGCGTCTTGACCAGTTAGAAATAGTTTGGCAAATAGACATGGCAGGGCCAAGGTCAAATAAGGTCTTTATAAGGGCTTCAAAGCACCTATTAAAATAGTCCTTAAAGGAGGAAACATCCTCAGTAGGAACTGTGAGGTGTTTATTGAGAACTGAAATGATAGAATCGACTACCTGAAGAGACCACACATTTTTAGAAATCCTTTTCCATACGAAAAAATATCAGCATAAAGCCTAGGAAGAGTAAAAATCTTTTCAGGGCATAGCAAATGCCCATAAAGTGCACAATAAGTCTGTGTGTGTATGGGAAGTCTTTTTAGACTTAGCCATTCTTTTGGTACCCCCAGGGGGTCTGTTTTGACTGTCGAGAATCAGGTGCTGTTAGGCAAACACTAGTTCTCATTGCATCAATTAGTGTGTTCACAGTGGAAAGAATTTGGAGCAAAGCCATAGCTTGTACTTCATAAGCTCCAGGGAAGAGAAAATCTCCTGCTGCCTCTACTACAAAATCACCATCCTCGATACCTTCCTCCATATCGTCAAGTAAAGGAGGTTCCACATCTAATTCCTGAACCAGGGCAGGGGGAAAAGAGGACGTTTATTAATATATTTTTTACATATATTATTCGTTTTGGCCTCTTAAAACTGAAGGTTCTAGAGGTGCAGAAAATGTCTCCACAAATTCAGACATAATGGCCGAGAAATCTACTTCTATCAGAAAGCCCACAGTCTGTGTCTAAGAGGGAGCAAGAAGAGAGTGGAAATAAGACAATTTTTTGGGTACAAGAGAACAGACATCACCTTGGTGTTCTGTGTTTCCTGTAGACTGTCTGCAGGACACATGCTTTTAGGTCCTTTTGTCTCAGTTATCTTGCACCTGTGATCCGCCATTGCTGGTGATCAGAAGATCCCCAGTGGGGTACTTACGGTTAAGACATGAGGAATGACTGGGATCTGCACGTCTGGAGAAGGAGCCGCTATTGGTTTCTATGCAGAAGTGAGCCTGATTTTGCACTTTCCAGCTTTAGTAAATAAAGTCAATCTGCTTTTAAAGGCAGGCATCTCAATACTTTTGTTAATGAAGTGCAGAGTGTAAAGCGTGCTGGAACACTATTTGCATATTAAACATTTAAAAGGTTGTGAGAAGAAAACATTTATTGTTGAATGCACATTATTAATATATTGTTTAAAAGATCAAACTAAATATTGTGAAGGAGGTATATGTTACACACTGTGGGGCTGATTTACTAAAACTGGAGAGTGCAACATTTAGTGCAGCGCTGCATAGAAAGCAATCAGCTTCCAGGTTTTTTTTTTTGTCAAACCTTAATTGAACAAGTGGGAAGCTGATTGGCTATCATGTACAGCTGCACCAGATTTTGTACTCTCCAGTTTTAATAAATTAAGCCCTTTTTTGTTTTGTTTATTGCTTTAACTGTTAAATTGGTCTTTATATTAAAACAAAGGATCTATATGTTTTTCTTTCTTAAAGGGGTTGCAAACTTGTCTTTTTTCACCTTCATGCCCATCAGTGAAGGAGAAAACTTACTTATTTACAAAATTTCCACTCCCCAACTTTCCAACTTTTATTTTTTTCAAAATTTTCGGTCTTTGTTTAGCAAAAAATAAAAACCACAGAGGTGATCAAATACCACCAAAAGAAAGCTCTGTTTGTGGGAACAAAATTCTATTTGGGTACAGTGTAGCATGACCACGCAATTGTCATTTAAACAGCGACAGCGCAGAAAGCTGAAAATTGGCTTGGGCGGGAAGGGGGGGGGGGGGGTAAGTGCCTGGTATTGAAGTGGTTAATAATGCAGCTTATGTTATTTTCATTGTTCATATGATGGTTTACTTTTGATATTTTTGAACAGTTGTAGCTGGATGGGAATTTTATAGCTGGAGAGCTGGAGCTGGAGTGTGTAAACTATTATTTATATTTCAAGTAATTTCATTCTGTCCATTCGAAAGCAATACAACCAATCTTGGTATGTTACTTTTTCTTCTGTGTAGCAAATTCTGAAAATGTATTTATCATTTTCTAATCTAGGTATATTGAAGTCAAATGAAGGGCTGTTTAAAGGCTGATTAAAATTTTCGTGTTCGATTAATCTTTTTTTTAAATCGATTAATCGACTAATTTTGATTAATTATAACGCATCTCCTTGCATTGCAACTCTGCATTAGTCAGTGGTAAATGTGGTATACACTATATAAAATCACCTGACACTAGGTCATGGATAGAAAGAAAAGATCTAAGTGCTCCCCGCTTAAGTATAAGATTTCATTTTTGTGTTCAAACACAAACTGCTCACATAAAGATGTGACAGATCCCCTGAGAGAGGGGAACCCAGCAGAGGTGTGGGGGGGGGGGAGGTGGGACCAGGAAAGAGCATGGGGGGATGGAGAGCACAGGGAAGAACCGTGAGAACATGGGGTGGGGTGAGAGCACAGGGGGGAAGAGAAGAGCACAAGAAGCAGCGGAGAGAATGGGGGAAGATGGAGAGCACAGGGAGGATGGTGGAGACCATGGGGGAGATGGAGAGCACAGCGAGGGTGGCGGAGAGCATGGGGGGAGATGGAGAGCACAGGGAGGGTGGCGGAGAGCATGGGGGGAGGTGGAGAGTGGGGGGCACTGGTGGAGAGCACAGCAGAGAGCATAGGGGATGAGCGCATTGGGGGTGGTGAGCACAGGGAGGGCGGCAGAGAGCATGGGGGAGATGGAGAGCGGGGGGGGGGGGCTGGTGGAGAGCATGGGGGGAGATGGAGAGCACAGGCAGGGTGGCGGAGAGCATGGGGGATGTGAAGAGCGCATTGAGGGTGGCGATCACAGGGAGGGAGGTGGAGAGCATGGGGGGAAGGTGGAGAGTGCAGGGGGGGCTGGTGAAGAACATGTGGGGGGATGTGAAGAGGACCTGGGGAAGATGGAGAGCACAGGGGGGCAGTGGACAGCATGGGGGGCAGTGGAGAGCAGAGGGGAGCCGCGGAAAGCATGAGGGGGCAGCGGACAGCATGAGGGGGATGTGAACAGAACACGGGGTGAGCGCAGAGCATGGGGGTGGCGGAGAGCATGGGGAGTGGCAGAGAGCATGGGGGATGGTGGAGAGCACAGGGAGGGCGGCAGAGAGCATGGAGGAGGTGGAGTGCACTGGGGGGGGGGGGGCGGCAGAGAGCATGGGGAGTGGCAAAGAGCATGGGGGGTGGCGGAGAGCACAGGGAGGGTGGCAGAGAGCATGGGGGAGGTGGAGTGCAAGGGGGGTGGCAGAGAGTATGTGGGAGGTGGAGTGCACTGGGGGGTGGCAGAGAGCATGGGAGGCACAGTGTATGGGTGGTGTGGAGAGCGGGGGGGGGGGGCAGCAGAAATAACCTGGATAGGAGAAGTGGTGGGGGGCAGCTGCATATAGAACAATCATTCTCTCCATCTTTCTTCTGCAGCTTCCTGTTTCTCCTCTACCTCTCGCAGGCATTCCGATAGGAGGAAGATGGAGAGAATGATTGTTCCATATGCAGCTGCCCCCAACTGCTCCTCCTATCCAGGTTATATGGGGGTGAGTGCAGAGCACGGGCTGCACTCAAGTTTTCTGTTATCCGGCTTCGTGTTTTCAGGATTCAGCAGCAGGTGTCTGCTCTGGCTCCTCCCCTTTGCAGTCACGTCCTCTGGTACAGATGGCTGACCTATACGGGCAGCCGCGGAGAAGCCCCCCTCTATGTGTACGTCCCCCCGGCGCCGATGGGCTGAGTTTAACTGGCAGATCTGCTTAGGAGAGAAGTCAAAACTTTGTGTACAGCCTGTGTCTGAAGTCCCAGAAAACACAGGAGTTGCTTTGAAAAATATTACAGGTACTACAAGCAATTGCAAGTTGTATGCAGGTATGTGCTCATTATCCATAAATATGTAAATGAAAATAGTGTAAATTATTGATGTCTGCCCTTGTAAAGCAGCCCTTGGACTGGCAGAGAGAGAGAAACAGCACTGAGAGACAATCAGGTGTGCTGCAGTGCTCATATACTAAAAAGGAACATGTTGATGAGGAGAAAATGGAGTGACGGAGGAGAGCGCATCAGTTTGCAAGTTTCTCCATTACTGGCAAGTCACAGGCTGAGGGAGGGACAAGACACAGGCTACTTTCACACTGGGGCGGGCGGGCGCCGGCGGTGCTATATTTAGCACCGAATTACCATCATTTTAGCAGTGTTATTCGGCCACTAGTGGGGCCAGTTTTAACCCTTGCTAACGGCCGGGAAAGGGTTAAAATCGTCCTCATATCGCTGCTGGAGCAGTGCTATGCTGGCGGTTTAGGGTCGCTGCCCCACTGTTTTCAATGGGAAGGGGCGCTTTAGGAGCAGTGAATACATCGCTCCTACAGCACTGCAAAGATGCGGCTTGCAGGAATTTTTTGTACCGTCCTGCAAGTGCACCGCTCCAGTGTGAAAGCCCACAGGAGAGGCGCTTTACAGGTGTTATACAGGTGCTATTTTTAGTGCTGTAGCGCCTGTAAAGCACCTCAGTGTGAAAACAGCCTTAGTTGTATTTAACTGCAGTAGAGAAAAATCAGGTCTCAAGGCTGGCTATGTGGCATGGTTGTTTAAATCTCAGTAATGAATGGACAGAAATATAAATGCTCGGACAGGTAAAACAGCTCTCATATATGTATTGTATCTATGTTTCCAGCTATTTCACCACAGTTAATTTTTTGATTTGAAGAGTTTGGGAGTGTTTGTCACAAAGGCCACAAAGCAAATGAATAATTAAAAAATAAATAATAATGATAATAATAAAATACAGCTAACAAACCGAATGCACTGACAGTCTGAGCAGCCTACAGCAATAGACTTCACATTTCCAGTAAATGAATGGGATTTAATACATACAAATTAACTCGTGGGAAAACCAATTTCAATCACTAGAGACATTTCCCCTCACTCTTTCTTACACGTTAAATATTTGTACTAAAGAGCATCCCACTCAGGGGAAGGAGCAATGAAAATAGTGAATAAGCAATAAAATGTCTTTGCCGCTCACATAAATGGAAAAATAAAAATCTGTACTGAAGGAATATTTTAGCTCAGCAAGATTACTTCTTACAGAAAAGAGAAAAATTAACTTGACTATATTGGCTTAAAAAGATAAATGCCTATCCACTCTTCTAAGAAAGTCTAAGAAATGGAAAATAATGTTCCTTAAGGACACCTTTTCAAGTGTGAGGATTTTGGGAAGGCTAGGTGCTTTAAAAAGCTGCGATGAAACAAAGCACTTATAAAATAAGAGCTGAAAGTAGTAGTGGTATGTAAATTTTGATTTTTTTTTATTCCTGGACTTCTCATGCAGAATACCCTGAAAAGGATGAATAGGATCTTCTGCAATGGACAAAATCACAATCACCAGACAGAAGTGTCATTTTATTCTCCTATACATGTAGCAGACACTAAAGTAAACATGTCCACATACAAAGTATAGCTAATGTAGCAGATGTATTCGGCTATTTAGTATGTAAAATTTCTTATCTTTAAAATGCAGGCTGTAAAATGTGGAATCATATTCTCAAATATGTTACAAACATATAAAATTCCCCACTGCACTTTTTTCAAGAAAGTCACAGATCTGTAAATCTAAATCTTGATTTTTCTTACACATACATAGCAAGATTAATATAAATGTTCATTTTCAAGTCTGTGCCTGGATGCCCAAGAGCACATGCACATTCATAAATGTGTTTTGTTTTCTTACACACCGGGCTACACCATTCTGTAAGCAGCACACTATCATATCTAATGATAAACTTTGCCGGCAACTAAACTGTGACTGGCATTTCATTTCCTATTTTGTTTAGCTTTAATGCACATATCACTTATAGCAAGTGAAGAAAGGGACAATGATTATGTAGTTTACATCTAGCAAAAGTTATCTGCCTGCCACATTTGTGTAAGCAACATGATTGGAAACTGAATTCATGTCTATGTAAGTAAATACCATTTTTAGAACAATTACTAATGCATACTTACTCATTAAATATCAAGTCTGGTGCAAAATACAAGTATTGGCTGTTTGCATGTTTATAGGATCTCCAGCTCAAGGCAAATGACGACAGGCACATCCAGGAGTACTGGATTAAAGTAATTTGGTCCTCAAGAGGCAGGTTTCTAAATCCTGAAACAAATGAGTATTAATGAGGGATATAGGAAATTTGAAAAAGACATAATACTGTGTCATGAAACACAAAATGTATGTATACACATACAAAACCATTGACATTTCCTATACTTTTTGATGACTATTTGACATTTACTTTTTATTTATTAAATGAGCAGAAAATGTTCACTTAGCAAATTGAATGTTACTTAGCTAGCGAAAAAGGTAAAACTTAATTTATTTTATAAGAAACATGGATTTTTTGCTTTAACATGACTTGATGACTGAAGTTAGCATAACAAAATGAACAGTCACTTTGCAAAGTTCTATTCTCTTAGTAAATCAACCCCATTTGATAAGATAAGATGTGCATGATATCCGGTTCAGTCTGTTTGTTCACTTTTAAACTAAGTGTATGGAGATGACTAATGAAAATATCAGATCATTCATTTAAAGGAGTAGTAAACCCTCATGTTTTTTCACCTTAATGCATCCTATGCATTAAGGTGAAAAACCTTCTGTCATGCAGCAGACCCCCCCTCCCCTTTTACTTACCTAAACCCGTTCTTTCTCGCCCCGGGGACGAGCGCACCTGCTCTAGCCGGTGTCTCGTGTCCTGATTGGATATATTGATAGCAGCACAGCCATTGGCTCCCGCTGCTGTTAATCAAATTCAATGACACGGGTGTCGGATGTCCCGAAAGAGAGCGCTTCTCTGACGGGGCACTCAAGAAGAGGAGGTGCCACGAGCACCGCTGAGGGACTCCAGAAGAGGAGGATCGGGGCCACTCTGTGCAAAACCAACTGCACAGAGGAGGTAAGTATGACATGTTTGTTATTTAGAAAAAAAACAAAAAAGGGTTTAGTAACCCTTTAAATATACACAGACCAGGTAACTGATGGATAGGCATGTTTTGCTATGTTTGGTAGGACTGGCACAGCAAACCGACATATTAATGAAAAGATGGGGCCTCTATGGTTTACTGTAGCTGGGTGCTCTGATCTCCCACTCATCCGCCGACCCCTCCTGCTATGACAGGAGAGAGCTCAGTGTGAGAAGCCAACATGCTGCAGGCTTTTCTCCCCCACCCCCCCATCACTGGGATTACCTCATGTCGGGAAGATCGCTGATCTGTGTCTCTGCAGCCAGCGCCTCTCACCGGTAGTAGAGTGGCTCTGTGTAATTCCCTGCTCCAGGCCTCTCTCCTGCAGTGCAGATCAGATCCAAATAGAGATGCCGGGGAGTAACAGCCATCTGAAACATCAGAAAGCACTTGCCATGCAGAATCTATGAATGATGTGAATTGTAGTTCTTAAAGGGAGACTGCACCATACCGGTTAATGGAGGCTAACAGGCTGTGGACATTAAATCTCTGCACCTGGAGGAGGAGAGTTCCTGGGCAAATTCCAGATTGCTGCCAATCCAGAGGGGAAAGCAAAGGGTAGTCCTGCTGTGAGGGTCCGTGCCTCACATTAGAGGAAACAGATCCATCAGAAGAGGAGCTAAGAGGACCTGTTGCTGTGCCTGTTCATCCACATCAGGGAGAGAGGACAGACCTGCATCTGAATCTGGCAGATCTGCCTTCAGAGTCTGAGTTTGAGAGAGAGAGACTTGCTGCATCTTCAGGATTGAAGGGGTGAGACTGCAAACTGTGCGAGAAACAGGGACTAGAAGCGGCTGATTGACAAGCCACTGGGACCAGACTAGTTGCCTGCCAGGATGTGGTGACACTGTTAGCCCACATAGAGATGCAGTTCTAAAGACTCTAGTTGCACCTGTTAAAGTTTGATTTTGCTTTGCAATAGTCTTTCGAGTGCCAGTTAGTTGGTCATTGGCTTTTCATCCTTTATACTACCCTTAAGACTGTATAATTATCTGTATAAGACTGTATAATTATTACATTGTTGTATGCCTCATTTAGTTGCATTGCTTTAATACATTTAATTAATTTACCTCCAAGTTGCTGGTGGCCTATGTCCTGTGCATTATTATAGAGTGGTAGCTCACTAACTCTTAAGTCACTTAAGAACTTAAGTCTCTTAAGACAGGTGTAAACAACTTTTAGTCTACGACCAAGTGTGTCAGAGGGGATTGAGCAGTTAGGAGAGTCATGGCAGAACAGAGAACCTTTCATCACCAGTGGGTCCTGCGGGGGTAAGCACTTGAACAGTCACTTTGCAAAGTTAGGGCCCTTTCACACTGGGGCGGTGCGTGCGTCCGCAGTAAAGCGCCCTATTTTTAGCGTCGCTTTACCGTCGCTTTAGCGGCGGTCTGCGGCTGCTAGCATGGCAGTTTTAACCCCTGCTAGCGGCCGAAAAAGGGTTAAATCGGCCTGCAAAGCGCCATTGCAGCGCCGCTTTGCAGGCAGTATAGCTGCGCTGCCCCATTGATTTCAATGGGTAGGAGCGGTTTAGAAGCGGTGAATACACCACTCCTTTCACCGCTCCAAAGATGCGGCTAGCAGGACTTTTTTCACCGTCCTGCTAGCGCACCGCTCCAGTGTGAAAGCCCTCCGGCTTTCACACTGGAGTGAAAGGGGCTGGATTTTTACAGGCGCTACACCGCCCCAGTGTGAAAGGGGCCTTATATTCTTTTAGCAAATCAACCCTATTTGCTAAGATCAGATGTCTGTTTGTTAACCTTTAAACTAAGACATTGTATGAAGATGGCTAGTTAAAATATCAGGTCAGTCATTCAAATATACACAGACTAGGTAACTGAGGAAGGGCATCTTTTACTGTGCTTGATGTGACTGGGGCATTAAACTGACATAATAATGAACATTTGGTACTTCTATGGTTTACCAAAAGACATGTTTTGGGATCAGGCTCAGAGTTGGGTAGAGTTCCTCATTAAGCCAGGACCTAAACAATGATAACTGTGATATCTGTATATAAACACTGCAATAGCTAAAGGTAAAAATTAGACCGCACAGTATAGAGTGCATATTCCAAAACCAAGGATATTTTTATTTAAATGCCTGAAAGTTCCTTGTGGGGCAAATCAGTTTTATTAAGCTAAAACACCACATGCAGGAAGAACAAAGTTGATTTTCCAGTTCTCAGCAATCCTTTACATTGCTACTGCAATGGTTCATGTGGTGCAGGGAGAAACAAATGAATGTTTATGTAACGTCTTCCCAATTCAACTGCTGTTAATAAGAGTAAAATGGAGATGACGCCAGCAATTTAATTCAGCTCTTCACTGCTAGGGTCTCTCCTAGAAAAGGAACTGTGTTTGTGTTTTAACTTAAATAAACTAAGAATGAAAAAATCCTGTAATACTCAGAAACAAATATTAGCATCAGAAACAAATATTAGATAAAATATAATTATCATATATAAAAGTACCTCTCTGCATACCATGCACACAGAAAACAGGTAACATCATCCGCTATATCTGCACTTTAAGCACTATATTACTTACCTTTTCTGGATTTCTTTTACATAATTTAATGGAGGTATATATTTCATACACATCTATTTATTTGTGTTATAAACTTAATGTCTGCTCTTGAGAATTACAAAGACTATTAAAATACTAAAGGCAAAACTTTTTTTCATTTTGGATAGTGTAAGGGAGGGTTATAACCCCAGTTAGATTTTTTTCACACCATCTGTATCCCATTGCAGAGATTTCCATTCACTTCATGTGCCATAGTCAAACAGGAAGTAAGAGGAAATCCCTGAAAATTAAGGGAATTCACTGGGGACCCCCAGGTTACCAGAACTAATGTCCTCATTGGAAGATTTCCCCTCTATTACTTTTCTGGGGATAACCCAAAATATGGGGGTTTCTTTTACTTTCACTTTCAATGATAATGGCAAACAGGACAAATAAAGAGGGTGAATCTCCTTAATGGGGGCACAGGTAAAAATAAAAACTGATAAGTGCTCTAATCCATCTCTACTCTATTTAACCTCCCTGGCGGTATGATTCAGTCTGGATTTAGGTGCTAAAAGCGGTACAATTATTTTGCATGGAAATCTGGCGTTTTATTTTGTAGTCCTGTAATTCTTAGGAATAATGCTCTTAAATCTGTTCAAACCAGAGTCTAGCAGACATCCCGGGTATGATAAAGTTTATAATATAATAAAGAATAATCAAAATTATTCAATAATGTAATCAAAGCCTAAAACACTGAAAAAGGGACACTTTTTGGTTGCTATGGACAATCTCCAAATTTCAGGCAGAAAAAACAGTATTTATAATATAAAAGTGCATGCAGGGCACTGCACAGACCACTAGGGACAAAGGGGGTGTGTAATTTTTTAATACAGCACTGTAATCTGTAAGATTACAGTGCTGTGTGTGTTTTGTGTCCTTTTACTTTTTTGGATTTGCCGCTGTTCTCCGCTCCTGTGCGCCATAATGTCGCAGGGAATGGAGCTCGGCGGCATTCGGCACTTTGAATCGAGCGGAGGACGGCTCGATCATACAGCGCGGAGGACATCGCTGGATCCAGGGAACAAGGTAAGTAACTCTCACTGTGTCCTCCCCTGCATCCAGCGAAGCGATCCCGAGTCTGGCTTGGGGTTACCGCTCCTGCTAATAAATTCCCAACCCGAGCTAGACTCGGGATTACCGCTAGGGGGGTTAAACATAAAAAAAAAAGTTTTGCCTTTAATTATACGTTAAAGACATAGTTGACAAAATAGAACTTATTTGTCCACCTCCTAAATTAGAGAGACACAGATGTAGTGTTGTCATAACCTGAATTGATTTGGACATCTGAGAAGTTATTATCTTGTGGATGGGGCAATAGAGACTCCTACAGCAGATCACTGACCGGAGACTTTTTTTACTGCCAATTATGGCAGCAACATAAAGACAATGGTACCTGAAATGTAACCATATCTATAGATCCATTCCACATGTCTTAGTGCAACATCTACAATTTCTTTCATTCCTGGATAGTGTATTTAAGAGGCACATCCTTTTGATACATGAAAAATGCATACATGAAACCATAATGTCCCTTGTACAGAAGGCTGTATGGGAGCAGTGTATCCCTAAAATGCTCTCCATTTGCAAGGGGCCTTAGTGTTGAATCTTGCAACTTCAGGATCTCCCCCAGTGCTCAACACGCACCCAGCCGGTCTCAATATCATTACAGTGTTTCTTCTAGCACTGAATACCACTGCATAGTAAGTACTGCAGCAGGCAGCACTCCTGAAAAGCACATAATACCTGCATGTGTTAATTTCTTGGGGGGAGAAAATTGTGATAGGGCAAAACAAAAGCTCCACCAGGTACAAAGATCACTTGACCACTTAAATACCTAACTACAGCTCTTTTGGCCATACTTCTTCAATAGGTAACAGGAGTGCACTTATTAATGCACTACTGTGACCCAGATTCAGCTGACAGCGGGCTAAAAACCCACTATCAGCTGACATCACAAGGCCAGTCCAAGCTCTGCTGGAATCCCAACAATAATGTTGAAATCTGCACAGATGCTTGACCAGCAGCTCACTCAGCCTCTCAGCAGGCACAGCAGCCTAGTAATTTAAATGGGCTGCTGTGCCTGCATTTCATAAAGGAAAAAGGTTCCTGCGCTGTTTTCAAAATGCAGTGGCAGGGAAATCACATAGTGATTTTGCACCATGCGATTTCCTGGTGGTTCCCACAAATGCTGCTGCTGTTTTAGATGCACGGAGGTGCCATTAGGAATCAATTGCAGGCCTGTGTGTTTTTAAAGAGCAGCGCAGGTGTGATTCCCGCACCTGCAATAGTGTGATCCAAGGCTTTGAGCTGATGTGGGACAGCTACAGCATCACATTCATGAAAAATGGTATGTTTTCAAATCTTATACTTCTTTAAAAGAACTTAAAACGTAAAAAGATGCACAGATTGTTTCACCTGCTTTACGACACAAAGTAACACTAACACTAAGAACTGTCTGTATTTAACAGTTTAAGGTACTATAACTGTTTTGATATCACTTATATACAGTATCCATCATATTGCAAAAGTACACATTCAAAATAAAAACTAAATATGTTCCAGCACAATCCTAGAAACTTCATTACATACCTGGAATCACTTTTGCCCATTTGACCACTTGGATCATCTGTTTTCCAGCTAATCGGTTGAGGCTGGACAGAAGGTGTTCTGCTGTGTCTGGCTGCGAACTGTCATATCCCGCATACACAATTTCTGGTTCTATGTTTTCAAGTATCACAGTTGCCGACAGTGTAAGTCCAGGGGAAACAGCAGATATGATTGGAACAATAGTTGTGTTTGTGGAAACAGAGGTGTCTTTTGGTAGGGATGTGAATGTGGCTTCATCCTTTGGACTCTGTACAGGTGGCTGCTGAAGTGAAGGAGGTTGCTGGTGTTCTTCGTGGACCCCTTTTAACTTTCCTAGCTTTTTAGACTTCCGAGCTAAAACAGATGTGCAATAATTGTTAGAATAAACGGTGCATAAAATACATAGCATCAAGGCAGATTGTGCTCACAGGTTCCTGCAGGACTTTAAAGTTACATTTATTCTAGTTGCATACTTTATTTTTATACAACATTTATTTAATAATGTATGTCTACATTACAAAAAAATTATAAAAAACATTTTGTTGTATAAGACTCCTTTCACACTGGGGCTGCGGCCGCATTAGCGCTAAAGCGCTGCTAGTTTTAGAGGCGCTTTAGAGCTGTTTAAGCGGCGTTTTTTAGTACAATATTTTGTACAATATTGTTTCAATTAAAAGTATGTGAACATGTCAGAATCACCAGACTTTTTGCTCATCTTTGACTCATTTATGTAAACCTTTATCCCAAAAGGAAAAAAAAAAAAAAAAAAAAAAAAAAACTGCTCATAAAGTGTAACCACAATTTGTCAATCAAGTCCCTCTGAAATTGAAAAGTCAAACAGACGATTTGAGTTTTACACCACACAAAAGGTAGATGTGCAGGCTATAAAACTTTTGTCTGATGTGAACTCATTGTCTGATTTTCAGATGATCAGTACAGAAATCCGTCACACAAAAGTCTAAAGTACAAACATACTGGGAAGAGGTTGATCTTGTAAACTACAGTCTGTAATCTAGAATTAACATTCGTGATGCGGCAATTGATGAAATGTCAAAATTCTCATCTTCTTTATTGGGATAATAATGAAGCTGCTCTTCATGTAGTTATGCCAAACGTATTTTAAAAGGCATTTGTTTTGTACGATCTGAAAATCGCGCATCAACGCTCACCAAACTTCTACTAGCATGAAATTAGCAGAAAGGACCCAAAGGGTGGCACTTGAGAAATGAACTTCCTCTTTATACTCTCATAGTACGTAAATTTTCAGATAGTATGCTAGACAAAATCCCCACACACACCTTTTTGACAAAAATCAGATGCTTGGTTGTCCAACAATCAGACCGTGTGTACGAGGGCTCAACACTACCCTGTCCCCAGATTGACAATGCTACTGTCCAAAGGTGTCTGCTTTACTACTTCATCCAGAATGCAGACACAGTAACACAGGAAAGGTTATACTGGCTGGATTACTAGCCTTAAAAAGAAAATTAATGCAGCCTCCACATCTAAGGCTGCATTCACACTACAGCATTTTAAATCGCGGGCAGATCTGCCACGGATCTGCCAGCGATTTGACAGCACATATGTGTGAATGACAAAACGTAGAACTTGCATTTGAGATGCCATTCATTTGAATGACATCTCAAAATCACTGTGTGGGTCTGCCGTGATTGTCACACGATAAAACGAGCTGCAATCGCAGCAACCCACATGTCGCCCAGAAATAATTCAGGAGAGCTACTTTGGGGTGACTTGCATCCCACGATGCGGGTTGCCATGATTTCAGCACGACAATCGCGGCAGACCCGCACCCTGATTTGAGGTATCATTCAAATAAATGGCATCTCAAATGCAAGTTCCGCGTTTTGTCATTTTACGCATCAGCGCTGTCAAGTCATGGGCAAATCCATGGCAGATCTGCCCATGATTCAAAATGCTGTAGTGTGAATGCAGCCTAAATGATTAGTAAGCTGCAATTTATTATATATTTGTTTTTGGCTTTAATCCTGCTTTAATCTATTAACATTATTATTTCCTGTCTTTACTGAACACATTATTTATACAGTTAAAATCCTGGGGAAAAAAATAATGCCAGCCCATGTACCGAACAACTGGTTCAAGCATTCCACCAACATCTCCTGTACCAGCTGATCAGACTTACACATTAGTTAAGAGGAACTGTTGATACCTCCTCTCTACAAAAGTGTTCTTTGAACAAACAGATCTTTTCAGGTGCCACAGCTTCCCAACTGAAGCAAGATCTGTTCTTTAACTTTCCCAGTCCAAGAAGAAAACTTTATTCTGTTTAACTCCTTCCTGTCTGCAGTCTTGAAATGTCCAATAGCACGATGACTCCAGCTGGGAATACATACACTATATTGTCAAAAGTATTGTGATGCCTGCCTGTACATGCACATTAACTTTAAAGGATAACTAAAGGTTCAGTTTTGAAAAAAACAAAAAACAAACATGTCATACCTACCTCCTCTGTGCAGTTGGTTATGCACAGAGTGGTCCCTCCACGGTGCTCCTGGCTTCTCCTCTTCTCAAGTGCCCCGTTGGAGAAGTGCTCTCCCTCGGCGCACCCGTGCAGGCGTGCGCCCGTTTCCTGCTGCTGACACAGACGGAAGGACTGAGGTCCGCCCCCAGCTCCCATGTAATTAGATTTGATTAACAGCAGCGGGAGCCAATCTATCCAATCAGGGGCACTGGCTGGAGCGGGGGTATGCTCATCCTGAACCACTTCCCGGCCATTATACTGCTATAGGCCGGGTGGGAGTGGTTAAGGTGTCAGCACACCAAGACATTTTGGACAATTTCATGCTCCCAACTTTTTGTGAACAGTTTGCGGATGGCCCTTCCCTGTTCCAACATGAGTGTGCACCAGTGCACAAAACGAGGTCCATAAAGACATGGATGATTGTGTTATCAACATGCTGAAGCTGCTAAGTTTGGCCTGATCCTTTAGGCATCAATGGCATAAATAGTTATAAAGGGATTAAGCCATGCTGTTGTTGTCATCCAACATCTATTAAGCTCTGCATCTGATGGCAAACTACCCTGACCGCATCCTATAATATTGCTTGCTACAACTTTGAATACATTGCTCCTTATACCAGTAGTCTCCAAACATCCGGAGGTCCTCTGCTTGGCTTTATTTAGCCCTTGTGGCATTGCCCCCCCCCCCCCCCCCCCCGTTAGCAATGGTGGGGTATAGCCACTCAATAATTTTTTGTGCAAAATTTTCTTTGTGGTTAGCATAACTGAGTGTGGCTGAGATGTATATTTTACCTATGGTAAGTATTTTGTACTAAGACCCCTTTCACACTGTGCCACCCCCAGTGTCAGCGGTAAAGCGGCGCTATTTTTAGCGCCACTATACAGTCGTTTTAGCGACACTATTTAGCCAATGGTGGGGCGGTTTTAACCCCCGCAAGCGGCCGAAAAGGGGTTAAATCCGCCCGCAAAATGTTTTGCCGGCGGTATGACAGTGCTGCCCCATTCATGTCAATGGGAAGGAACGGTGTGTTCACCACTCCTTCACTGCACCAAAGAAGCTGTTGGCAGGACTTTTTCTGACGCCCTGCCAGCGCAACGCTTCAGTGTGAAAGCCCTCTGGCTTTCACACTGGAGTGAATGTAGCAGCTGTTTTAGGGTGGTTTGCAGGCGCTATTTTTAATGCTATAGCGCCTGCAAAATGCCCCAGTGTAAAAGAGGCCTTAAAGGTGTCCCTTTTCAGAGTAATCAGCAGGTACTTTGCTAATGTTCATATTCAGTTCCTTCAGCACTGCATGCTGTCTTTTTGCTATGTCCTGCAAACTAGTACCTTCTTAGGAGAGTAGCAATACTGTACAGTATTTCCCCCATTTGCAGCCGATTATAGCTACAGCTCTATCATTTGATTCTCCAAATACCCCTATTTTTTTTTTTTTTATAGCAAGGTTCACATTAAAAGAGTGGGCTCCAAATCTGTCCTCATAGTGTTTTTTAACCATTTAATTAAAATATGCATTTTAGTTAAAAGGCTATCACAAAGATTGCCAGGTTATTGAAAGCAGGGATATGACCATATCAAGAAACAATCACATGCAACTATAGCAATGTCATTATTAGTATAGCTCAGTAGCACAAAAATGTTGGTCTTTTTTTATTTGTTTAGCAAAAAATAAAAACCATAGAGGTGATCAAATACCACCAAAAGAAAGCTCTATTTGTGGGAACAAAATGATAAAAACGTAGTTTGGGTACAGTGTAGCATGGCCGCGCAATTGTCACTTAAATAGTGATAGCGCTGAAAGCTGAAAATTGGCTTGGCCAGGAACAGGGGAAAGTGCCCGGTATTGAAGTGGTTAAATAATGCATACATTGAATTTTTACAGTATAGTGTTGTTTTATTGTAGAATACATGATAATGATATCTACACTGTAGCAGGGATAAAATAAATAAATATGCAATGTAATAAAAATGAACCCTGGAGTGGTAACCATGTGAAATGCATAAAAAAAAAAAACAACAGGTCCATTCATGGTTACACCATAGATAGCAACATAGTGCTACTGCATAGGGAATATTTTCCCTTATTTTACAATGAAACAGCTGCACAGACCTTAGGGCTGCTTTAATTGATTTGCAATTTTCATAGAAATTATATAAGACATCTACCTGGTAGGCAATTATGGACAATCACATAAAACAGCTTAGTGGCACATTCTCATTCCTCCTGTGTGAAACACTATGTCTGCATTTCTTTCATAGACTGTGATCCTAATGGATTCAAATAAGTCTTCTTGAAAACTTCACAAAGATAAAACGCTGATAATCGTTTAGAAAAATACATTTTCACTGGTCACAAAATTAATAGTAAGGCAGGTGTATGGTAAGAGATGCTGGTGTTTTCTACATTAAGATACATTAAAGACGTTGTCTAACTGAAAATCTAGTGGTCAGTAATAATAATGATACATAAGATCTCAATAATATCATAAACTTTCTAGGTTATTAGGGATTTTTCTAGCATTTTCACACTGGGGCGCTTTTCAGGCGTTTTTAGCACTAAAAATAGCACCTCTCAAGCAACCCCAATGTGAAAGCCTGAGTGCTTTCACACTGGGGCGGTGCACTTGCGGGATGGGAAAAAAAGTACTGCAAGCAGCATCTTTGGGGCAGTGCGGGAGTGTTCCCAAAACACCCTGCCCATTGAAATGAATGGCCAGAGCTGCCAAAGTGCCTGCAAAGCGATTTGGCAGCGCCACAACACGGCGCCTTTAACCCCCTCTAGTGCCCAAAGAAAGGATTAATAGCCACCCGCTAACAGCCAAATAGTGCTGCTATAACAGCGGTAAGGCTCCTCTCCAACTAGCAGTGCTTTACCGCTAACGCTTGCACTGCTCCAGTGTGAAAGGGGTCTTAAGGTAGCTTATGGACTTTTTCATATTATAACTAAACAGAGTGGGGTGTGTGGTTTGGTGATGACATGTAGGCTTTATCGTTAATTCACAGGGGCTGGACGAGAGTAGCGGCGATCCTTTCCTCTTTACATATTATAAATGAAGAGTTATCTTCCACCAATGATTGAGAATCACATTTGGCTTATAGCTATCTATGATGTTACAGCTTCTTGGATAGCGGCTGCTTACTACTTTTTTCCTGGGCAGTGGATTTTTCAGTTAACAGTTGTTTTTTTTCCATTTGAGACACTGTCCACTGCACTGCTGATCACAACGCACGAGCTGAGGATCTCTGTATAAAAAAATGTGGGTAGTGGGCCAACAACCTTAAGGCCAGGTTCACACTATTTTAGACGACAGTAGTACTACTTTCATCCTACTTTGCTCTGTGACATCAGTCCTGCATTGATCCTACATCCATCATGAACAGGATACTACTTTGATCTGACTTTTCAGATAGTACAACTTGTTCTTTGACCAATCAAAACTAACACACAATGGGATGGGCTACAGCAGGGGGCAGGAAATAACACAATGTTTGATGCCAAAGTCAGATGGTTAGGACAAGGATCTGACTTTGATCCTAATTCAATGATAGTCAATGGGCTGAAGTAGGATCAAACTAGTACAGGGAGCATTTTCAAAGTCGGACCAGTTAAGACGGCTCCCATAGGGAAACATTGATTTGCAACATGAGCTCCCAATGTCGGAGCATTTGTCGTACCAGTGTGAACCCAGCCTTAGAGTGAATTCACACTGATGCAATTGGATGCAGGTTTCCTTGCATCCAATTCTCATGACAGGAGACTGTGACCGGCTCTAGATGGACCCGGCTCACACAGTTTTGTGGGGGTGGGGGGCATCCAGAAACAGTGAACAGGGATGCACTGGACCCCTGCTGTGAGCCACAGGCGTGGCTAGTGTGAACCCTGCCTTAAAGCTCCTCTAGACTTTTACAACACGGCCAGATAGAAATATGCAGAAACTGATTGACTCTATGCCACATTATACGTTAACAATTAATGTTCTGTTGAATTAAAAAAATAAAAATCTAGTAAAACAGTCATGACTGGTAAGGGTATCATTTACCAACCACTGTTTTACAATGGATATAGTAGGAAAACATACAGATTTCTGGAAGCAATCAAAGCCATATAAATATGAAAAATCCAAGTCTGGACATTTATGTCCTCATGCCCACCAGCTACAAAGATTTTTGTTCCATATTGGGTAGAACAGGGGAGGGTTAAGATGAGTGTCAGGCAATTGATAACTGTGTGCCACTATAGGCATATTGCCTTTGCATTCATTGAGATCACCAGGATTGAAAATAAGCGACAATCTCTGTAAGGGGAACAAAACAATTAAAACGGAAGAACCATCCTATTATTTGTTAGTATATTTAATAAGTCTGAAATGGTTAAAACCAAAAGTGCAAATCAGTTAAGCAATATACCCTGAATATTTTTTTATTTTTTTACACAGATGTAAATGAAGACTGCAAATCTAAGGCCATAGTCATCCATCTATCTATCTATCTATCTATCTATCTATCTATCTATCTATCTATCTATCTATCTATCTATCGATCTATCTTTCAGTACAATATAATCATTACATGACTATTTGCTTTTCCTTAAGTCCACCCTAAAAATTATTTCTATTATTTATTTTTTTATTTACAACCCCTTTCTCTGGCTATTTGTCAGGTTTTGTCAAACATATAGAGTGACTTAAATACAGAAAAAGTGAAATGGCTGTGATCTTGAATTGGTTACCAAGGTGACCAATAAGTGTGTTACAAAAGAAGTTAGAATTCCATGCTGAAGGTCAAATAAGATGGTACTAGTGCTGTTTTATGAAAAGACTCTGTGCCACAGAGAACTCCTGCCATGTCAAAGATGTCTGATAGGGCCTTGCAATGATTTCTCATTAATATTGTTTGTAAACGGAGGTCTACAATGTTGCCAGGAAACCGATTAACTATATAGACAAAGCAAATACGTCAGACCGCTGCTTTGTTTATCCACTAATGCTCGGAATGGGTAAAATAACATAAAGCCCCACAACCAAATGAAAACATTTCTATTACTATGGAAAGCATGACAATTAATATAAAAGCAGAAGCGCATACATTTACTTAGTTAGCACTCGTGCTTGTACACATTCATCCTTAAATGGAAATGGATTACAAATACCTGAAAGTCAGTCTTCATTTAGGCTGATTTATTTGTAATATTTTTTATTTATCTACTTTATACTTTCATATATGCAAATTTAGGAGCAGAACACAAAATGTATTCCATCAGATCAGACCAGACAA